>NC_143513.1:27065123-27201998 GCF_031878675.1 Megascapheus bottae | reverse complement strand
TGACAAGCACTCTACCACTTGATCCATACCTCCAGTTCAGTCTTTTGCTGGCTAATTAGAGATAGACTCCCTCAGACTTGTCAGCCCCCATGATCCTCAAATCCCAGCCCCTTGAGTAGCTAGGATTATAGGAGTGAGCTGCCAACACTAGCCTCAAGTTGTGTTTCCATTGCAATGTAGTTTTAGCCCAGCGTGAGGCGCATGGGGCAGTGGCAGTCCGTGAGAACATAATGTGCCTTTTCTCCGGGAGACTGCTGAAATAAAGGAATTTACAGTTGGCGTACATGACACCATGCTGCCCAGCTGTTGTCCAGTACATTTCCTGCCCGCCAAAAGCCACTTGGGATGGGCTCCAGTGACATCTGTCCCAACATCAATCAGATCACACTGAAGGCGTTAAAATGTGAGAAACACTAGCCTGTCTTTTTCTTTCTCTTTTCCCCAGTCGTCAGAAATATCATGAGCCAGAACAGTCCAACTCTACACAACTAGGCAGATGCAGAAGGCCTGCTGCCTTCAAGAGGCGGTCCTTTTGACTATGGCAGCTATTCCAAGCCATGGCCCCATCTTGAGGGTCGCAAGTCCTCAGGCTGCATGGACAGATATGTCCCAGTGATGGTGATAGCCTCCCTCTCTCCCTCTCACCCCCTCTCCCCCTCTTCCCCCTCTCCCCCCTCTCCCCCTCTCCCCTCTCTCCCCCTCTCCCCCTCCCCCCCCCCCCCCCCCCCCCCCCCCCCCCCCCCCCCCCCCCCCCTCACCCCCCTCCCCCCCCCCCCCCACCCCCCCCCTCCTCCACCCCCCCCCCCCCCCCCCCCCCTCTCTCTCTCTCTCTCTCTCTCTCTCTCTTCTCCTCTCTCTCTCTCTCTCTCTCTTCTCTTCTCTCTCTCTCTCTTCCTTTCCTTTCTTTCTTTCTTCTTTAAATCCTGCAGCCACCATGTGTAGCTCAGTGCAGGGCTAGGCGTCTCAGGCTCCACCCCGTGGCACGGATGTGAATGCATTTGCAGGCTCTGACTGAATTCTAATCACATGGTCACACACTGGCATCTGTCACAACCACAAAGGCTGCTGTAAGAAAACTTAGAGGGCTGTGAAGCAGTGAGAATCTACAATTTGGTGTAGAGGAAAGAACCAGAAAAGGAGTGTATGTGTGAAATAATGAAGATATCCCTGGTTCCTTATTTGAGAAGTGTAAAAAAGACAGAGTCAATTTAATTTGGAGAAAGAAGGCAGAAAAAGTCCTAATCTTAGAGCCCTAGAAATGGTCAAAGCGATGCTCCCTGGGCAGAATCTCCAAAGTCTTTGGCGCCCTCTGGTGTGCGTCCAGGGAAGGGCCGTATGGGGCCCAGCAAGCCGCGGGTTCCCCATTTATGCTGAGCACCAATGCCACGTGGCAGTCCTGGCTGGAGGCAAAGCCTTGCGCTTAGACCGCGGATCGCCTGCTCCGCACGGCCCTTATTATTTGGAGTCCTCCTTTGAACTTAATACAAACATCTGAAAGTTCAGTAAGGTCGATGGCTACATTAACTTATTGAGGAAAGCGGCTCTTGACTGGGTCCCGGATGGGCGCGATTCCCATTGGCCAGTGGAAAATTCTGCGGGATGCTAGCCACGCCCCACCAAGGAATGGAAACGTTTGCAAAAATTCCTGGCTCTCAGGTCAGCGATTTCCTTGTCTGAGCCTCAGTTGACCCATGGGCAAAATGAGCATAGAATCCCCAAATCGTTTTTTTTTTCTTCGTGGGCTATCGTGAGGACATGGATGGGTGGTTCATAGGTGGATAGTTTTACCTCTTCTGGAATGTTTAGATTCCTGTTTACAGTGTTCTGTCTAAAAATTACAAAAGAGGCTTATGTGCCTGTAGTCTCAGCTACTCAGGAGGCTGAGATCTGAAAGGATGGGCAGTTCAAAACCAACCAGGGAAGGAAAGTCTGAGAGACTTTATCTCCAATTAACAGCAAAATGCCAAAAATGGGACCTTTGACGCAACGGTACAGTGCTAGCTTTGAGGGGGAAGGGAAGCACTCGGGCTCTGAGTTCAAGCCCAAGAAGTGGCAAGATGCACGCGCCCATGCACGTGTACACACACACACACACACACACACACACACACACACACTGTAATAAGACAGATTTAGGAACTGTGCCAGGGTAAAACGGTTTCGTGAACAGAAGAAAATTACGATGTTTTTTCTGAGAACACTATGAGTAACAGGAGAATTTCATCTCCACTTGCTGGTAAGGGGCCAGCCCAGAACCCTTGGAGGACACTACTCAGAGCTTGTAGATGAAGTACAGATGTGCAGACCTCTGAGGTTTTTCAGGCAGGAAAGGTCTGAGTCCAGCAGTGATGAGAAACTCAGGGCCATTCCCTCTTCTCTCTCCAGCATGTCCGGCTGTCTCATGAATTTGAGTCTCTGCTGCTCCAGGATCCCCGCTTTGAGATCTGTGCAGAAGTCACTTTGGGACTGGTCTGCTTTCGCCTAAAGGTTTGTTCATGTCTTTCTCAACTCCTTTGTTCTTCTTGAGGGCTACAGAAGGGGAAATGCCACATCATACTTTCATGTGCAAAAGCTGGCACCTGAGCCCTGCTAAAGCTTGGAATCTTAACTACTCAGGAAGCTGAGATGTGAGGATCATGGTTTGAAGCCAGTTCATGAAACTCTTCTCTCCAATTAACCACAAAAGAAAGAAAGAAAGAAAGAAAGAAAGAAAGAAAGAAAGAAAGAAAGAAAGAAAGAAGAAGAAAGAAAGAAAGAAAGAAAGAAAAAAGTAAAGGAGCAAGGTGAGCCAGGCACAGGTGGCTCACCTCTGTAATCCTAGCTACTTAGGAGACTGTGATCTGAGGATGGTGGTTTGAAGCCCCTTGGCTAGAAAGTCTAGGAGATTTTTATCTGCAATTAACTACCCAAAACAAAATATAACAACAACAAAAACTTGGACAGAGCTGGGGCTCCAGTGGCAGAGCTCTAGCCCTAAGCACAAAAGCTCAAGGGATAGAGCCCAGGCCCAGAGGTCAAGCTCTAGAACCATCCAGAGAGGGGGGGGTAGGAGGCAAGCCAAGCTGAGTTGTTGTACATGTTTGTCCTCTTTTATTCCCTCCCCTGATTCTTGGAGCTTTGGGGGTGAGAATGGGTAGCCCCAGAATGCCAAGACCTGAGAGCTGGAGGAGCTGGAGGAGAAGCTGAGTGGGAACAAGAAAAGGTGCACAGGGTAACGGCAAGCTGTCCCAGAGGACCCTCGAAGATTCAGCCTTCACCAAGTCTGCTATGAGGATATGAGTGGTGATTTTGTGCAGACTCCCCTGCCCCCAATCTTCTTATGGGACTTTTCTATTTTATTTTTCCATTCTTGGGGCTTGAACTCAAGGCCTACACGCTGTCCCTAAGCTTCTTTGTTCTCAAGGCTGGTACGCTCTACCCCTTGAGCCATAGTACCACTTGTGGATTTTTTCTGAGTAGTTTATTATAGGCATGAGCCACCAGCCTTTAGCTATATTTAATGTTTTTATTGTATGATGCCATCCATCATGTCCATTTAAATTGCTGGACACTATGGGGCCAGCTTTGGCCTAGTGGTAGAGTGCTTGCCTAGCATGTACGAAGACCTGGGTTTGATTCCTCCGTCCCACATACATAGAAAAAAGCAGGAAGTGGTGCTGAGGCTCAAGTGGTAGAGCTCTAGCCTTGAGAAAGTCCAAGGACAGAGCTTAGGCCCTGAGCTCAAGCCCACGACTGCAAAAACAAAACAAAAATCTGGACACCATGGCCCCTGCTTATGATTCTGACGACTCAAGAGGTTGAGATCTAATGGATCACATTTTGAATCCAGCCTAGGCAGAAAAGCCTATGAGACTCATTTCCTTTAATAGCAAAAAGCCCCAAGTGGAGATGTGGCTCAAGTGCTAGAGCATCATCCTTGAGTGAAAAAGCTGAGGTTCTGAGTTCAAGTCCTAGTACTGGTGTGTGTGTGTGTGTCCGTTTATTTTTAATATTTATGCAGGGCTATCCTGCCATCAACATAATCCAGAACACGTTCAAGACCCCCAGAGAAAGTCATTCCCACGTCCCCACATGGGGGTACAGGCCTGACTGTCTCTAGAGACATGTGTCTGCTCTGGACTGGCTGGCTTTTTTCTTTACATTCTCTACAAATTATGTCAGATCTAGCTATGTCTTGATGTCTGTCCATTCTCCTGCACACAGTGGCCTGTGTCCCTTTCACAGGCAGGGACCCCAGGCACTTGGTGCTAACAAACCTTTGCTTTTTGTGGAGTTTCATGTGGCCTTCTCCAAAGTCTGCATTCTTCCTTGAAGAAACACTTTCATCAGCTAATAAATATAGCTCTTTTCCCCACCAATGCAACTACCATATCATTCTTTTCTTTTTGTCTTTATTTATTTATTTGCTGGTTCTGGGGCTTGAACTTAGGGCTTGGTTGCTGTCCCTGAGCCTTTCTTATGCTCTACTACTTGAGCCACAGTGCCAATTCTGGCTTTTTCTGAGTAGTTCAGTAGAGATAAGAGTCTCATGGACCTTTCTGCCTGGGCTGGCTTTGAACTGTGATCCTCAGATTTCATCCTTCTGACTAGCTAAGATGACAGGCAAGACCCACCTTCTGGTCCTTAATTCATCCACCATTTTGGGGTATATGATGGCTCTTATTTATTAGCCTTAAAGCATGGGATATGGTGGCAAAATTATTGAATCTCATCTGCTTCACTGTCACCTTGGCCACTTATCTGTGTGTGTGTGTGTGTGTGTGTGTGTGTGTGTGTGTGTGTGTGTGTGTGTGTGCGTGCGTGTGTGTGTGTGTGCGTGTGTGTGTGTGCGTGTGTGTGTGTGTGTGTGTGTGTGTGTTCTTGAACTCAGAGTCTGGATGCTGTCCCTTAGCTTTTTCACTGAAGGCTGGCATTGTACTACTTGAGCCACACATCTACTTTCAGCTTTTATTGTTGTGGTTGGTTGGAGATAAGAGTATCACAGACTTTTCTGTATGGGATAGATATGAACCACAATCCTTAGATCAGTGTTTGGCTACATGTGTGTGTGTGTATGTGTGTGTGTGTGTGTGTGGTGTGTGTGTGTGTGTACACATGTGTGCTATTACTGGCACAAAACTTGAGACCTTGTCACTGTGGCTCTTGCTTAGCATTTTCCTTTCAGCATGGTGTTCAGGTGTTCTACCACTTGAACCACCCCTCTACTTCTACATGCTGTGTCTTTGCCTTGGTCATTATTTTATTAGATCATTTTTCTGTTTGCTTTCTTTTACTTTATGGAAATCTCAGCTAAGTCAATTCATTGGAAACTGGAAAACACTATTTCCTTTTCTACACTATATATATTTCAGATGTGTGCTCTTAGGCTGAATCCTTTTTGGTAAAATCCCATTCACTTGGTACCCTATTTCCATAACCTCTTTCCTCTTCCTTGATTAGGATTCAATGTTTCCAGAACTGGCTCTTCAATGTGCCACAGGCACTGTTAAAACCCTCACTGAGGCCTACAACTAGAGGTGGGATGGATTTACCCAAGGCCAAGGCCAGTTCTGGTATCCAGCAGATACTCACATGTCCATCTGCCTGACAGAGAGATGTGTCTGTCCCCAGTCCTGTCTTCATCTACAGTTGACTGTCTTGGAAGGCTTAAAAGAGGAGGAACCACTGTGGGAGCTAGACTGGAGGGAGAGTGGGCAGAGGAGAGCCAAGAGCCTGGCTGCCTCCACCTGCCCAACCCAACTGGAATGCCAGGTCCTCTGGGTACTATTGGATATGAACCTCTCACCTCAGGCTGGCCCCTCTTCGCTAGACTGGTGGGCTGCTCTCCAGCAAGGCTAGGAGCCATTAACAATCCCTTTTGGGCAGGGAGCATAGCCTAGTTGTAGAGTGCTTGCTTAGCATGCACAAAGACCAGGGTTCCATTCCACATACACAGAAGAAAACAGAGGTGGCACCGCGGCTCAAGTGGTAGAATGCTAGCCTTGAGAAAGCTCAAGGACAGTGCCCAGGCCCTGAATTCAAGCCCCAGGACTTACAAAAGAAAGAAAATCAAAACAAAACAAAACTAGAAACAATTCCTTGTTCTAGTGGTGCATGAATGTTTTTCTAGGTTCTAGCAATGCCTGATGGTTCAACTTCATTTTCTCTAAGTGCCAATGAGGATTTAGACCACACTTCTCGTAGTCACCTGGTTTAAGACCATTCATTGTGGATGATATCCCCAGGGAATCTAGAATCCCCATTCCTTTCTGTCTCTTCTTCCCCCCACAAGTCTCCCTTCCCCTCCCTTTTAAAAATTTATTGTTTTTTTTCAATTATCATTAAATATTTGTACAAAGGGGTTTCAATTCAATGAGTCAATTTGTGAGTATAATGCATGTTGAGCAGTGTCATCCATTTCATCAAGGTCTTCCTTCCCTGTCTTCCCTTCCCCTTCCTCCCCTCCCCTCTTCTCCCCTTCTCTTCCCTGCCCTGCCCTTCCCTCTTCTCTCTTTATTCTTTTTCTTTTTGACAGCATTGGAGTTTGAATTAAAGGCCTTGGGCTTGCTTGGAAAATGCTCAACTACCTGAGCCACTCCTCTAGCCCTCTTCTTTTTTTTGTTTTTTGCTTTAGTTGTTGTAAAATAGGGTCTTGTGTTTTCAACCAGATTTGCCTGGCTTTTGATCCTCCTGTTTATATCTCCTGTATAGCCTGGAAGACCAACGGATGCCATCACGCTCAGCTCCTTGTTGGTTGAAATGAAATCTCATAAACATTTTGCTGGTTTTGAACCACAATCCTCCTGATAACTGACTCCTAAGCTAGATTTACAGGCATGAACTGTACACCCTGTAGGTCCTTCATTTTTCTTAAATAAACTTGAGAGACTCATTATTTAATTAGCCTATTTTGATTGCACATGGAGATTTCATTGGGCTCTCTCCATGTATGAATTCAATGTCCCTGATCAAATGAATTGCCTCTGTCACCCTCCCTGATTTCCTACCCCACTTCGTAATGTAACATCAACAGGTTTCATTGTCTTACTTGTCATATGAGAGTATCAAGTGCCTGGGTGATATTTATGGGAGAATCTTCTTTTGACCATGCAATGGACGAAACCACGAGGAGGTCTTATGCATCTATAGGCCTATGCCCAAGGTCACACACATATGTACGCACGTATCTATCTATACAACACAGAGATTTTTTTTTTCACATCATCAATGACAGTGACCTTTTTCCCTGCTTTATCTGGGTGGTACCAGATTTTGGTCATGTTCGATGACCCATGTCTTCCGATCTCTCCAGGGTCCCAATCAGCTGAACATAGACCTTCTGCAAAAAATCAACAGTGCTAAAAAAATCCACCTGGTTCCATGTCACCTCCGAGACAAGTTTGTGCTGCGCTTCGCGGTGTGCTCCCGGATGGTGGAGTCTGTCCACGTGCAGCAGGCCTGGGAGCATATCCAGGGGCTGGCGAGCCTTGTGCTGAGCGAGGCGAAGGAGGGAAAGCCCAGCAGAGCTGCAGGTAAGCTAAGGATGAGCACAGGATGAGTGCCAGAAACATCCTGTGCCCCTGTCTGCTTCAACCCCGGGGTCAGTATTCTCCCCCTGCTCAAGCTGTAGAAGTACCAGGAAAGTTACTACAGCATAATCAATTCTGTGGACATTTCACTCTCTGAGATGAGAATATCAATCTCTGTCATTTCCTACTTCAGATTTCCCCAAACAGCATTTATTCAAGTGACTTTATTCCACAACAAGCTCATCTATTAAAGCAGCAAGCTTTAGACACATGAAAGGTGAAGCACGGAGAGTTAGGACACCTGATCTCCTCACTATCAGGAAGGACCTGGTGTGTGGTCAAGTAGTAAAAGGTCAGGCTGGGCATCCGGGCATCTGAGCTAAGGGGTCCTTCACATGTGGAAGGGCAACTACCAGGTGATGGAAATCTTTTAAGAAAATGCAGCAGGAAGGAAATCCCAAATTATACATGTGGGGAGCTGAAATGATCTTCAAAGCCTCCCACTGCAGGGCTGGGCAAGTGGCTTAGTGGTAGCATGCCTGCCCAGCATGCACAAAGCCCTGGGTTCAATTCCTCAATATCACATGCACAGAAAAAGCCAGAAGTGGTGCAGTGGCACAGGTGGTAGAACTCTAGCCTTGATAAAGCCCAAGGGCAGTTCTCAGGCCCTGAGTTCAAGCTCCAGGAAAGGCCAAAACAAAACAAAAAAAGCTTTCTCATTGGATTATTTGTAAGAAAGTGATTGTATGGGGGTTGTCCCATGGGAGAATGTGTGAGGGAATACTTCCTGTGACCACCCCACCTGCCTACACCTCAATTTCTCCTCTGTCTCTCCTTCTTTACTTCTCCATTGTCTTTTAGCCCATACAGGATGTAGAACACAAGTGTGTTGTGTAATTTTCTTGACCGGCTGAAGGCAATCTTACTTAAATGTTTTTCACTGCTGGTTTGATTCGTGAAGATCTGAAGTATTTTAGTCCTTATATAAAGCTCAAGTGGCATACAGATGGAGCCACATCACCACTTTCACACTAGAAACATACTTAGCCACACAAGATTTTTTTCCTGGCCCAAGGAGAGCCTCCTAAGCTGAGCAAGAACTTCATCCCTAGGACAGCTCTGTTATTTGAATATCTCTGGAAGGTGCCAGGGAGAGGTTCATGTTGTATGATTATATCTTATGTTAAGCATAAAAACCTGTAAGCAAGATGGCTCCTGTGGATCACATTTGTAATCCTAGCTATTCAGGAGGTCTGAGATCTGAGGAGCACAAGTCAAAACCAGCCCAAGCAGTCAAGTCCATGAGACTCTTGTATCAGTCAACCAGCAAAAAGCCAGAGGCAGACCTGTGCTCAAGTGGTAAAGGACTAGCAGTTAGTGAAAAGGCTCAAGCTCCCAGCCCCTAGGCCCTGAGTTCAAGTCACAGGCCTGGAACACACACAAAAAGATAGAGTGCCAGTAGGCCAACACTTCAGATGAAGGTTTCTGAAAAATCAGTGTCTGCATGAATTTAACAAATATGTATCATGTTAGCATCATAGTGCCACGTGTCCAAAATAACATACAGAGACAGTATAACTTTGGTTTCTGATGACGGCTATAATTCCTGTGGGCGCTGTGCTTGCTGAAACTTCAAAAGGAAAAAAATATAGTTTCAAATTTCCTTTACTGTGTATAGGGTAGTGTAATAAATTGTACTGCATGTATGTGGTTTTGGCTAGATTAATTGGAACAATGAAAATTTTAGTACCCTGGGTTTACCTGTACTTATATGAAGTTATTGAATACCCATGTGGTCATAATTCTGTGAGAGAGTCAGAACTATTTCTGTTTTACAGAGGATAGGAAAGTAGGCAGAGATTCTAATTGCTATGGGTCAAATTTGCCAGCTAAGCAATATAAGCTTCCTTCCTTCCATTCAAATGATTTCATATTTCTCAGTGACCTCTGCGGTACAGGAAAATAGTACATGCTCTGTTTATATTCAAGTTAAAAGTCCACAGGATTGTTCTTAATCTTTTTTTAAAACATATACCTATGTTCATGTTTTTTTTTTCTTCTCTATAGCGGTTGAAGATTGGAAGGAAGTCTAGGCCTACTGGAAGGTGAAGAAAATAAACATCATCCTGCCTCTGTGGAACTGACTCTATCTATGGCCGCCTGTCTGTCCAAAGTTAATGAGAGACTCGTGATTGTGTCTTTCTGCTGTCTCATTAATGAAAAATATTATCTCTGTGGAAAGGTTATCTCAGTGGCTATAGCCTTTACTCATTCTTTGCTCTGATTTTTGTTCATTAAAAAGCCCACAGGTTTCCATTGTTATGAAGCCTCAGTAGTAGTAGGAAGGGAATATGGAAATATTTTGCATGGCAGTCTATGACCATGACTTGAGATTATATCTGTGGCTCTTCAGTTGTCCTGTTATGTGGCTAAACACTCCGTAAATAAATAATTGACATTCAATCTTTTGGTACTGGGTCAGCATGATGTCTTGGGTCACATTGCATTGATTCTTGCAATACAGACTTGCCCCATCCCAATAGCTGGTATCACATTCCTGCACTTTTTACTTTGCCAGTCCTGGGGCTTGGATTCAGGGCCTGAGCACTGTCCTTGGGTTTTCTCAAGGCTAGAGCTCTGCCACTTGAGCCACATAACCACTTGCAGCTTTTTTCTATGTACGTGGTACCAAGGAGTGGAACCCAGGTGTTCATGCATGCTAGCTAAGCACTCTACCACTAGGTCAAACTCCCAGCCCCACATCCCTGCACTTTTATCAATGGGGTTCACATACCTAACATGTATTTATTGAGCCTTGCATGTGTCAGTCAACATTCTAGAGGCCCATAAGAATTTTACTTGGAGAATACTTCAACTCTTAGGAAAATAAACTCATAAACCAAGAGAGATGGTCAATGAGATGGAGTCCTGTTATGATGCTTTCTGCCCTAGACCTTGCTTTTCTTGTCTGAAAAGTGCATCTGGCCTATGGAGTCATGACTAACAGGTAACAGAAACACTATGATAACCACAAATTGGGAAAAAAACTCCTGGCAGAAAAAAAGAGGCCCATTGATTGGTGCCATTTAATGATCCTGCTCCAAAAGAAAAATAGGGTTAGCCATTTTGTTGTCCAGCAGAACCATTATAGACAATGACACTGTTTTGTACATGCCAAATAGCTACCACAGGGGATTTTGATTTTAGCAGTCTACACAATGTTCACATGCATTGAAATAGCATTGAACCACATACAAATGTATAACTTGTATAACAATTGAAAGTGTATTTAAAGCTGGGTGCCGGTGGTTCATGCCTGTAACCCTAGCTACTCATGAAGCTGAGATCTGAGGATCTCAGTTCAAATCCAGCCCGGGCACGAAAATCTGTGAGACTCTTATTTCTAATTAACCACCAGAAAATCAGAAGTGGTTCTGTGGCTCCAGAGTAGCTACTCAGGAGACTGAGATTTGAGGATTATAATTCAAAGTCAGCTTGGAGACTCTGTCTTCAATTAACCACCATTAAGCTGAAAGTGGAGCCTGTGGCTCAAGTGCTAGATTAGCTTTGAGCACAAAAGCTCAGGGACAGCATCTAGACCCTGCGTTTAAGCCCCAGGGTACACACACACACACACACACACACACACACACACACACACACACACACACACAAATTTAACAATCTAAAAAATAAAAAGCAACACAAGCTCATTGCACTGCTAACAAACACTGTCAAATTGTGAACATGGAAATGAGTAACAATCTCCCTCAATCTCTTTTGTCAAAGGACTGATACTCGGTCCACTGAAGGTCTTAACTTCCTTCCCAGAGAAGACTAAACAGACTAACAGTCTGTGCTCTCCCAAAGAAAGTTTGAAACTTGCATATTTTATACACTAAACTTATACTGTACTAAAATATTATTCTTTTTTTTTTCCCCAGTCCTGGGCTTGAGCCCAGGTCCTGAGCACTGTCCTTGGACTTTCTCAAGGCTAGAGCTCTACCACTTGAGCCTCAGCACCACTTCCGGCTTTTTTCTATGTATGTGGTACCGAGGAATCGAACCCGGGTCTTCATGCATGCTAGGCAAGCACTTTAACCACTAGGCCAAACTCCCGGCCCCCTAAAATATTATTCTTACATGGCCTATTTTAAAAGATAAAAAAGAGGTTGAATCTTAATTATTAGTTACAATAAAAATAAGGTGTCATCTAGGGGCTGATGGCTCATGCGTGAAATCCTTGCTACTCAGGAACTCAGGAGGCAAAGATCCAAGGATAGAGCTATCTGAGGCAGAAGAATCTGCAAGACTCTTAACTCCAAATAAAGAGGGGGAAAAAATTAAAAAAAAAAAATCGGGGCGTGGTGGTGTGGCTCAAACGGCAGCGCGACAATCTGGAGTCAGAAAGCCATGCAAGAGCATGAGGCCCCAGTCCAAGGCCCAGCACACATACACACGCGCGCGCGCGCACATACACACACATACACACGCACGCGCACTCCCCAGCCATCACAACTCCTACAGAACGCCTGCGGCATGCCACCTGGTGGTCACGTCCGGTACTACACCTGCTTTGACTGCAGCGCTAACTAAGGAGAGCGCCTCGAGGGGGTCGGAGTCAGTGCACCCGCCGGTAAAGAGCGGGATGGGAGGCGCGGATTCACGGTCCGGGCCGGGGCAGGTCCTGGGGTCTGGGTATATGCTTGGGTGCAAGGCAATCTTGAACGGCTCCTAATGGAAATGCACCAATTCTCTTCCCCCACCTCGGCACAGAGGGCGAGAAGAGCAGTTTGCTCATGCGAGTGTGTGCAGCAGGTAGGTCATGATCCAGGAGCATCCTTGGGAACTCTGACTACTTCCTTCTTTCACTGGGAGCATTTGAAAAACTTAAGTCCCAGATGAGAGGAGCTATATTCCTCACGCGGAACCACTGGACAGGTCCAAGTCTCCGGGACTTGGACACGCCCTTTCCAGCCCCGCCCACAGACTCGCCTCTAGCCCCGCCCCGCGCAGCTCGCCCCGCCCCTATGCGCACACGTAGGCACTACGCGCGGCGCGGGCTGGAAAACGTCACGGCGCGCAGGCGCATTTGGCAACCCGCGCTATTTGGACGCTCCCGGAGCCCGGGCTAGCTGGAGGTGTGCGGTGAGAGGTGTGCGGCGGCGTTGTGCAGGATACCGTTGACCCACGTGGGGTGCCGGCGGGCTGGACGTCGGCGCGGGGAGGCGAGCCGGGGCTGGTGGTTCCCGAGGGTCCCTGCAGCCGGGTGAGGTTTGGCCGGGCGTAGGCTGTGCCAGTGGGCCGAGGGACCGCTTCCGTGGGAGACCGGTTCCGGGGCCCGCAGCCTTGAGGCCGCGCCGGGAGGAAAGTGACTGATTCCGAAGTGAGTGCTGGTTGGCTCACGCCTTCAGAAACGTACCTGTGTGTAACACCACAAGGAGAACACTCAACATGTCTCCCATCTAGTTATTTAAGATATCCTGTAAAAATCAGTTAACCTTCAGGTTACAGGTAAGGTGTGAGAAACCACGAGCAAGTTCCACGGTTAACCTTGAGTCCCCCTTTCGTAAGGTGTCTTGAGACAGACAGCGACAGACATATGATAAAGGTAGATAATTATGTGGAAATCCAAAACGCTCCGGCCTCATACATTTGGGATCAGGGATACTTGGCCTGTTGTCGTCTGAGATGCATTCTGCTGATCGGGCACACACAGTCCCTGAGGTATGAAACCGGCAATTAACTTCTGTGATTACAGAAAGCAAGACTGATGCCTTCAGATGGTCATTGTGGGAAATAATAAGCAGTGTTTTATAGGAAATTTCCGAGTGCATTGTAGAGTGTTGTGTCTTTGTATTCCTTTTGTAGGTAGAAACAGGCATAGACGAAGAGATCTGTCCAAGCTGAGTATGTTGGTCCCTGTAATCACAATTAGGCAGGAGGTGGAGGTAGAAAGATTGTGAGAAACATTAGTAGACTCTGCCTGAAAAATAAAACAGCACTTTGGGTTATGTTTTATTGGTAGAACATTCAAGGGCCCTGCATTCAAGTTCTAGCATTATCAAAAGAAAAAAGGAAAGACCTACTCAAGATCACATTACTGACTGGTAGATAGTGGACCCATCTGCCTTAAGACCCATGTGCTTTTAATTTCTGTGCCTGTTTGAGAAGAAGAGCTTTGTGAAAGGCCTGTCCATTGTGGTACATAGAAGCTGTGGTAGCACTTAAGTCGATTCATTATTATTATTATTATTATTATTATTATTATTGTTATTATATTTTTGTGCTAGTCCTCAGGGCCTGGCTACACTATTCCTAAGCTTTTGTTGCTTAGGGCTTAGAGTTCTACTGCTTGTGCTACAGCTGCACTTCTGGCTCTTTGCTGACTAATTGGAGATAAAAGTTTCAGACTTTTCTGTGCTGGTTGACTTCAAAACATGATCCTCAGATCTTAGCTTCCTGAGTACCTAGGATTTAGGGAGTGAGTTGGGTTATTTTTAGTGATAGATACATAGATACTCTATTTTCAGTGCCTATTCATGTATAGGCCACTACACTGATTAAATATTTCAGGATGCTTAGTTTTGATCCTGAAGCTCAACTGTGACCTTTGCTAGGTATCAAGGAACATCACGGACATGGTGGAGGGCACAGAGCCTGGAATGAAACTGGATACTTGATTTCTGGCATCGCTTGTAACCAGCAGTGTGACCTGCAGTGAGTTTCTTAATTTCTGCATTTTCACAGTATGGATGACTAGCTTTCAGGTTATTTTTGTATTCATTATCTGATTTGTTTCTTATAAGAGTCTCTCACTTGGCAGATGAGAAAACCAAAGGCCTAGGTATAGTAGACAGCCAGATTTAGGATTATTCATCTAACTTTTAGAAACTCAACACAAGCTGATTTGTGTGTCTATATTTCCAGTGTTTTCCCCATTGCCTTTCTTTTGCTGATTTAATTAAAAAATTTCTTCATTTAAGTCTTATGGATGATTTTGTTTACTGTGGTTATAACTATGTAACTAAAACAATACCTTAAACAAAAGATGGAGATGAGTGGATCCAAAAAGTATGGGGCCTCTGTACACAATAGAATTTTATACTACCATCAGAAAGAATCGTATTATGTCATTTGTAGAGAAATAGATGAATGGACCTAGAACAAATTAAGTGAGGTAAGCCAAACTTAGAGACCCAAATGACCCATGTTTTCTCTTTTATATGCAGAAACTAGATTTAAAAGACACAAGGATAGGATAAATTATACAAAACTCTAAACATTCACAAACAGTGAGTCCAAGGGAGGATGTTCTTAGAGGAACACAAAGGTGAAATGCCTATGTGCATCTGGTCGTAAAAATAGTATTTATTAAGATGAACTCCAAGAAATGGAAACAAGGGTTTTTTAAGTTGGAAAAATAAAAGGAAGAGATGCACTATTAAGCCAGCATCTAGTTGTCTTTATGGCTTGAATACTTGAAGTCTGATGAAGTGAATATTCTATTATAATGTGTCCTTAAGACTTTACCTCATAAATAAATCCAGTGTACCTTTCTTAGCAGAACATTTTAAACTATATTTAAAATACTGTTTTTGTTTTTTGTTTTTTTCTAGTTGTTGATTTCTCTTCAATTCGGTCATTTGTTATAGAATCTTCAACATGCAGAGCTCTAGGTCTGTGCATCTGAGTGAGTGGCAGAAGAATTACTTCACAGC
Organism: Megascapheus bottae; assembly: GCF_031878675.1. Classification (NCBI taxonomy): domain Eukaryota; kingdom Metazoa; phylum Chordata; class Mammalia; order Rodentia; family Geomyidae; genus Megascapheus; species Megascapheus bottae. Next base: position 27,186,769 of record NC_143513.1, on the reverse strand, counting down.
TATATCCGGCACTTGTACATCAGAAGAGAAGGCAGATGCATACCGTGCACAAGTGCTGCGCATTCAGTATGCCTGGGCGAACTCTGAGATCTCCCAGGTCTGTGCTACCAAACTGTTCAAAAGGTATGCTGAGAAATATTCTGCAATTATCGATTCTGACAATGCCGAAACTGGCCTGAATAACTATGCAGAAAACATCTTAACTTTGGCAAGATCTCAACAGACTGACAGTGAGAAGTGGCAGTCTGGATTGTCAATAAATAATGTTTTTAAAATGGCAAGTGTACAGAAGATGATGCAAGCAGGCAAGAAAATGAAGGACTCTCTTTTGGACCCTGCTGAGGCCTCAGTAGTACTCCATAAGGAGGCTGATCTTCCCAAGTTTAGTGTTTGTAGAGATTCTATGGAAGGTGACTTGCTACCCAGCTCAAGTCATGACAGAGATTGGACCCAAGACAGTGTAGTGAACAACCTTCGATGTGTCCAGCCTCAGAGTGCCCTGCTGTCCAACACCACTAAGGCTTGCCCTTCCTCTTCGGTGTCTGTAGGTGAGTCAGCCACTGCAAAATTCCACACCACACCATTATTCAGAAACACCAAAAAGGAAAATCACAGCTCTCCTAAAGCCAGTATAGGACTCAATACGTTCTTACCCAATCAGTCTTTCTATGGTTCTGGTACCATTGATGCCTTCTCAAATCAACCACCAAATAAGGCTTTTAGTAAAACAGAAGATAATGGCCAACAGGAGGATGGAAGCTTGTCTACCTTCAAAACTGCCAAAGAACAATTATGGATTGATCAGCAAAAAAAGTTCCACCAACCCCAGCGTGCATCCGGGTCTTCATATGGTGGTGTAAAAAAGTCTCTGGGAGCAGGTAGGTCTCGAGGGATTTTTGGGAAGTTTGTCCCTCCTGTACCTAGGCCAGATGGGGGAGAGCAGAATGGAGGGTTGCAGTACAAGCCTAATGGGGCAGGACCTACAGAGCCAGTCCATCCTGTAGATGAACGTCTCAAGAACTTGGAGCCAAAGATGATTGAACTTATTATGAGTGAGATTATGGATCGTGGTCCTCCAGTACACTGGGAAGACATTGCAGGAGTAGAATTTGCCAAAGCCACAATTAAGGAAATCGTCGTGTGGCCCATGATGAGGCCAGACATCTTTACTGGGTTACGTGGACCCCCGAAAGGAATTCTTCTCTTTGGTCCTCCAGGGACTGGTAAAACTCTAATTGGCAAGTGCATTGCTAGTCAGTCTGGGGCAACATTCTTTAGCATCTCCGCTTCATCCTTAACTTCCAAATGGGTAGGTGAGGGGGAGAAAATGGTCCGTGCATTGTTTGCCGTTGCCAGGTGTCAGCAACCAGCTGTGATATTTATTGATGAGATCGATTCCTTATTATCCCAACGAGGAGATGGTGAACACGAATCTTCCAGAAGGATAAAAACAGAATTTTTAGTTCAGCTAGATGGAGCAACCACATCTTCTGAAGATCGAATCTTAGTGGTGGGAGCAACGAATCGGCCACAAGAAATTGATGAAGCTGCCCGGAGAAGACTGGTGAAAAGGCTTTATATTCCCCTACCAGAAGCTTCAGCCAGGAAACAGATAGTAACCAGTCTGATGTCCAAGGAGCAGTGTCGCCTCAGTGAGGATGAAGTGGAACAGGTGGTCCAGCAGTCAGAAGGCTTCTCCGGAGCAGACATGACCCAGCTTTGTCGAGAGGCTTCCTTGGGCCCCATTCGCAGTTTACACATGGCTGACATTGCCACCATAACACCAGATCAAGTTCGACCCATAGCTTACATTGACTTTGAAAATGCTTTTAGAACTGTGCGCCCCAGTGTGTCTCCAAAAGATCTAGAGCTTTATGAAAACTGGAACAGAACATTCGGTTGTGGAAAATGAATGAGGCACTTGAAAAGATGATGTTTTAGTAATACTTCTTTGCTTTCTTTAATTTAGGAAGCTGAGGCTGTGTCAGTGGCAGTTTTAGGAAGCTATTTTGAATTCTATAACTCAAACATTTATTCAAAGTTTAACAACTGTTTGATGTATCTTAATATGTTGGATTTGCCTTCCAGTTATGAGTGATACATAAGCTTATTTAAATACAGAAAAATGAATACTTTTTTTCTAAGAAGTCTTTCATTTGAAGGAGTTTAATAAGAATAGTAAGTTCAAGTTGAAACCTTAATCTGAAGGTTACATTTATATATGTGGACATGCCTAATTTATGTTTACTGAAGAAAGTTCCTTCCAAAAGTTATAAAATTCTCAGTGTGGGCCAGTATAATGGTTTGTAAACCATTTTTTTGCTGTTGTTTAGATGATACAAGATCTCACCAAAGCTAGAATGAAAGTGCTGGTTTTTACTTTCTGATTGGCAGCTGCTTTTATGGTTCATTCTTACTTTGACTAGTAAAATCTGTGTTTAGAAGTAGCAAGGTATAATTCAGAGTTGAAGATATATCAATAAATCCAAAGGTAAAGAATGGTTTTCAGCTCGTCACTGGTGGGTTACACCTATAATCCTGGTTACTCAGGAGGCTGAGATCTCAGGACCAGGGTTTGAGACCAGCCTGGGCAGGAAACTCTGTGAGACTCTTATCTCTAATAAACTCAGAAAAACTCATAATGGAGCTGTAGCTCAAAGTGGTAGTACTACCCATGAGCACAAAAGTCAGGGGTAGGGCTAGGAGTTTGGCCTAGTGGTAGAGTGCTTGCCTAGCATGTACCAAGACCCGGTTCGATTCCTTGGTACCACATGCGTAACAAAAAGCTGGAAGTGGTGCTGAGGCTCAAGTGGTAGAGTTCTAGCCTGGAGAAAGTCCAAGGGCAGTGCTCAGGCCCTGAGCCCAAGCCCAGGGCTGGCAAAAAAAAAAGTCAGGGGTAGCTCCCAGCCTCTGAGTTCCAGCCCCACAACCAACAACTACAAAAAAGAATGGCTTTCAAGATGTATAGGATGTTTGGTGTTTTGACATTGCCTCATGCACTATAGCATTACTCTTTAAAAACTAAATATTTTCATATTTTTACAGTTAATCATTTTGTTTTGTAATCCATGTGTTTATTGTAGAAACTGTAGAAAATAGTAATAAAAGACACTTTATATTACCCCTTAGGGACACCTTATTTCAGCATAGCTTTTTAAAGATGTACAGGAGAAAAACTATATTAGTCATTCTCTTATAGTCTGCTCTATATCTTTTACATAAGTAATATAAAGGATAAGATACTGTTCATTTGATCATTTATATAATTACCCAGGAGTCCATTGTGTGGATGGCTAGTAGATGAATGTCTGTTAGATAACATTTAGAACAGAACATTAGGTTTTCTTTTGCTTATTATAAGCAAAAATACATTTAATTTAGTGTTAGAAGTACATGTATACGTAAATTCTTAAGAGTACTAAAGATTTTGCACCTTCTAAAACTTTTGACATGTTTTCTCAATTGTCTTCTAGACAGTTTGGATTCTATGTTTTCTAGCTGGCAGAATCCAAAGGACTGTTTATCTGTGCCATAGCAGCCTTTGGTAGTAAGTCATTCTGTTCTGTTAGCATTTTTTTTTTTTTCCAGTACTAGGGTTTGAACTCAGCTTCTTGTAATTGCTAGGGAGGTGCTTAGGGAGGCAGGGTACAAATTGAGTCACAGTCCCTGGTCCACTATACATTTATTGTTTTTCAAATAGGGTCTCACTTTTTATAAGGACAGTGATTTTGTAGTTATACTTCCTGTTGTAGGTACCCTAATTTTTATCATGCACCACTTTTACCCACTGAGATGGGAGGTCTCATCAACTTTATTTTTTATATTTTAAATGCACTTATTTAATTGTTACCATTTAGTTCATTCATCTATAGAAAATTGCATTCCTTCCAGTAATTCTTACCTAAACTTTGATCCTTCCAATCTCAGCTTGAGTGGCTAGGATTACAAGTGTGCATAACTGCACCCAACTGGTCACATTCTTTTTTCATTCGTTGGTTCATACATTCATGTAGTACTGAATTTGAACAGTGAACCATACAGACATGTTTCTTTACTTTCATGGAGGTTATGTTCAAGTTCTGATGTTTTCATTTATGAACATCACAACTTGAAATGAGATTAAAAGTACTTTCGTAGGTGAGTTTAGATGTATTTGTGAAGTTGTATAGTTTATACTTGATCTGCCTTCTAATTTTATACTATTCTAAAAGCTTTATTGCAACTTTCAGTGTTTCCCTTTGATATGATTATTGTTTATTAGATTATAATTATATGTTAAACTTTAATTCTTATACATATTTTTCTAATATCAAAATGTTAAGTATTGTGGCCAGGATTTTGGCTTAGTGATAGAGTGCTTGCCTAGCTAGCATGCACAAAGACCTGGGTTCAATACCTCGGTACCACATACAGAGAAAAAGCCAAAAGTGATGCTGTGACTCAAGTGGTAGAGCTCTAGTCTTAAGAAAGCCCAAGGACAGTGCTCAGGCCATGAGTTCAAGCCCCAGAAGTGGCAAAAAAAAAAAAAAAAAAAGAGGGGGCAGGAATTGGCCTAGTGGTAGATTGCTTGCCTAGCATGCATGAAGACCTGGGTTCAATTCCTTGGTACCACATACAGAAAAAAGCCTAAAGTGGTAATGTGACTCAAGTAGGTAGAGCTCTAGCTTTGAGAAAGCCCAAAGACAATGCTCACGCCCTGAGTTCTGAGGACTGGCAGGAAAAAAAAAGTTAAATATTTAATACTTTCTTTTCATTTTATATAAAAGCATTACAATCTCTGTTTATAGGTGTTTAAGGATTTCCCTGTAGTTCTTGCTTGAAATCACGTTTCAGATACTCCAACCCTCTTAGATCTTACAGTTATTGTGCTTTTTTAGATTTATCAATAGTTGTGTAGCCTGGTGTTAGAATATTATTTAACTCTGTAACCTAGTCTTAATGTTAGCAGTTAGTTAAATGTAAAGTGTAGCTTCTGCCAGTCTGACTTTCAGCATCATTGATCAGTAACCCAGAGGTACTTTCTCAAAACAGCTTAGTGTAGATTGTGTCTATGAGAGAAGTTTCATTGGTTCATCTCATTGTGGATTATGTATAGCACTTTGCTGTGATTACCATGTGATATTACTTATGTACACTCCTGTAGAAGTGAGTTCTGTTCTACTAAGGAAAAATCTAAACTTAAAGGGAAAACCTGAGCTATGTCACATAGAAAAAGCAGTCTGACTCGACTTTTTTTTTGTTTTTTTTTGGTCAGTCGTGAAACTTGAACTCTGGGCCTGGGCATTGTCCCTGAGCTCTTCAGCTCAAGGCTACTGCCCTATCCCTTGAGCCTCAGCGCTGCTTCCAGTTTTCTGGTGGTTAATTGGAGATAAGGGTCTCACATCTCACAGACTTTAGTCCCCTGGCTGGCTTTGAACCTTGATCCTCTATCTCAGCCTCCTGAGTAGCTAGGATTACAAGCATGAGCCACCATACCTGACCTGATTCTGACTTTTAGTATGCTGGCAAAGAAGGTATGTCAGATTCTTTTTCTGCATAAAATGATCATGTTAGGACAGAATAATTATGCATTAAATTCTCTCTGGAGTGTTGGCACAACATCTCTAAAGCATTATTTAACTTTCTTTAAAAGTTATGATACTGACTTTTACTTTCTCTAAAAGTTATGTTTCTAACTGCATACAGCTCTGGAGGTAGAGATCTAGAGAATTCAGGTTTGAGGCCAGTCCAAGAAAAAAGCTAATAAGACCCCATTTGAACAGATAAACTTCAAGTGTGGATACAAGCGTTATCCTTTCTGTATGGGGCCCTGGATAAGAGGGTTACATTACAGTCTGAGGCTAGTTTAGGGTAAAAATGTAAAACCCTATAGGAAAACTACCTGAAGCAAAAAAGGGCTGGGAATCAGTTGTTTTATGTAGCAGATAGTTCCCTAGCAAGCATGAGGTCTGGAGTTGAAATCCTACTGCCACCCAAAATACAAAAGTTAGTTTCCTTTTGTAAAAATATATTGATTGTGGTATTAATGCTTAAAAGTTAGATTATAGGCTCAAGCCTATAATCCTAGATATTTAAGAGGCTGAGACCTGAGGATTGAGGTTGGAAGCCAGCCAAGGCAGAAAAATTCATGAGACTTATTTCTAGTAAACCAAAAAGCTGTGGCTTATAGAGTGCCAGCTGTGAGCAACAAAAACTGAGCAAGAACTCACGGTCCTGGCCCTAAGACCAGCCAACAAAACAACAAAAACTTAAAAAGTTTTAGTAGGAATATAGTAATTCATTAGAATTTATAATGTTAGACTATTTACTTACATTTTTGGTCATGTGTCCCTGGATAGTTTCTGTTTTTTTGATACTTGGAAAATAATTGATTCCTTAATATCCTTAATTTTACTTTTAATCTATATAATTATTAGTTTTATTTGTACCTCATAAATATAAAATTACATGGGTTAATGTAATGCATTGTTTAAATAGGGTTGGCTTAAATATACCTTCAAACATCTGTCATTTCTTCACAGTAAAAACATTCGGTATATTTTAATCTGGATTTTTTTTTTTGCCAGTCCTGGGGCTAGCACTCTATCACTTGAATCAGAGCACCCCCTTTGGCTTTTTTTGTGTATGTGATATCCAGGAATCGAGCCCAGGGCTTCGTGCATGCTAGGGAAGCACTCTACTGATAGGCCACACTCTCTCACTTTCTTCCTTTCTTCCTTCCCCACTTCCCCACCCCCCACTTTGAATTCTGAGCCTGGGCTCTGCCCTTATAAATACCATGGGCTTTAGATCAAATAAGTGCTGAATTCTAGCTGTCATTTATTAGTTGTGATTTTAAGTTGCCTAATTTGTCAATTTTTCAGTTCTTTTTTTTTTTTTTTGCCAGTCCTGGGCTTGAGCTCAGGGCCTGAGCGCTGTCCTTGGACTTTCTCAAGGCTAGAGCTCTACCACTTGAGCCACAGCACCACTTCTGACTTTTTTCTATGTATGTGCTATCAAGGAATCGAACCCGGGTCTTTGTGCATGCTAGGCAAGCACTTTAACCACTAGGCCAAATTCCCAGCCCCTCAATTTTTCAGTTCTAAAGGGAGAATATTTTGTACTGTCTTGAAGAGTGAGGACTAACTAGTAAAGTGCAGATTTTTCTTTTTCCTTAATTCTTTTTCTTTTGGTAGCATCAGAGTTTGCTCATGGCCTCATGTTCTTGCTTGGCTGTTTTGCTCTCATGGCTAGTGTTCTGCCACTTGAGCTGCCTCTGCATTTGTGCCTTTTTGCTGGGTAATTTAAAATGTGGTTTAAAAGGCCTGGTTTGCTCAGGAGGGTGAGATCTGAGGATTGCAGTTGGAAGCCAGCCTAAATAGGATTCATGAGACTCATTTCTGATTAACCACTGAAAAGCCAGAGGTGAAGCTGTGGCTCAAGAGCACTAGCTTTCAGCAAGAAAGCTTAGGGCAGCATTTGGGCCCTAAGTTCTAGCCCCAGGACTACCTCCCCGCACCAAAAAAAAAAAAAAATGATTTGTGATTCAATACTTGTGCTGACTTTTCTTTCCATCCATCTTGATTTCGCTTTTTCATTTCTAACTTTGATATTGTCTATTCCAGCTTATTCTGTTTACTGTTGGCAATACTTGAATCTTGTTTTTAAACATCACATTCCATCAAAATTTGTATTTATACTTATAGAATGTCTAAAAGATCCTTACATGTTCTTTATTGGACTTTACCTTCTTTGTTGTTATTCCCAGTGCTTTTAGGAGATGCTTTCCAACCTACCTCCAGAAGTCTGGTATAAGGAGGGTAGTCTAACCAGGCCCATAGTAAAAGGATAATATCGTGCCTTAAATTTTTTCTTAGGTTTCTAGCTCTTGACCTTGAAGCATTGAATCTGGTGCACAGGCAGATGAAGCACATTTTAAGCATCTGCCCAGCTTGCTTGGCAGGTTGGAGGGAGTCTTGTGAAAATAAGTAAATATAATCACCATTTTAACCTCTTACCTTTAAGGCTTTTTTACCTTTTCCTAACAACCGACCAGTTTTTGATGGAAAGAATATTAAAATGGATATTCAAAAACCACCAGGGACCCTCATCAAGAGCAGTTTCTCTACTAAACCCCTAGGATCTTAGTATTTTTAGAGAAAAACGAACAAGAGTGTTGTACTAGATAATCCCAAGGACATAAATAGCCACAGTTGCTCTTCCTTGTACATTTACTGAATGCTGGTGTGTCCTGTGACAAATGCATATGGACTGCCAGGCAGAGGGCAGTGGACTAGGTGTAAAATAGAATGAAGATGGATAAGGGCTAACATTTTAGGTGCACATTAATTTGGCTCAGTAGACAAACTGAATGGAAAAACATGAAGCACAGTCTTTAGAAAAGAGTTAAATCAACATGATGTGTCACTGAATATATAAGTAAACGAGGGGGACAGAATAGGGAGTCCAGTAAGGTATACCTTAGGCAACTTGTGGTTAAGGTTGTCAGGACCCTGGTGCTTGGCAATGGCTGTCAGCAGAAGCAGAATGCTTACCGCCCATGTCAGAAATGCTTGGGTTGTTGAACTGTTATGTCTGCAGTCTGAAAGTTAGATGTGATTGAGAGGAAAAATGGATGAAGTCAGAGTTTGATGGCTGGGACCAGCTCTGGGGTAGCACAGGTGCTGAGTTAATGGATCCAGAATGGTTAGCTCTTCCTATTTGCTCTTGTTGAACTTCTGTCCTGGACTATGGGATCCTGCTTCTCTCCCCTACCTGAGACCCAAGCATGGAGTCCTGGAGAGGGTGCCCTGTTGGCAGGGAGAGGGGGTTTTATGTTTCTTCTCTCTGTGTCCAGTAATGCAGGTATAAAGCTCAGCCTTCTCTATTCATATTAATAGGAAAAACTATATATTTTCTTTGTTGTCCAAAGAAAATGAGCTTGACATGTGCTACGGAGAATTCTATTTAAGATGAAGAAGTAACCTGCGCTGTAACTTTTCCAAAACACGTGCAAAATCTGCATTAGAATGGAAAGATAAAGCAAGCCATGGCTGCAGTGAAGAGGGAAGATTGCCCTTGTCAAATACAACATTTCTGGAGTCTTGTTTTAATCGGTCTGTGGGGCTTGAACTCTGGGCCTGAGTGCTGTCCCTGAGCTCTTCAGCTCAAGGCTAATGCTCTACCACTTGAGCCACAGCTCCGCTTCCAGTTTTCTGGTGATTAATTAGAGTTAAGAGTCTCATGGGGCCTAGTGGAAGAGTATTTGCCTAGCATGGTCGAGGACGTGGGTTCAGTTCCTCACTACCACATACATAGAAAAAAGCTGGAAGTGGTGCCGTGGCTCAAGTGATAGAATGATAGCCTTGAGGGAGAATCCCAAAGACAGTGCTCAGGCCCTGAGTTCAAGGCCCAGGACTGGCAAAAAAAATATGTATGTACTTAACATTGCATTTTAAGTTATTGTGTACTTCATTCATGGGCCCTGTTTAATACGAAAGGCTGATAACTATTAACAAACTACTGCCAGTTGTTTCAAATGGAACTTGTTGAACTTAAAAATAGTTCATTAGTTTTTATGTATTATCTAAGTATGCATATATTTGTATATATCAATGGCTCCTTTAAGAGCAAAACGAAAGTGTACATTTACATATGCATGCTTAAATACGTTTACAATTTGTGAGTAAATGCTAATAAAATAGAAATAGGACACTTCAGAAACAGGATACAAAACTTCCACATCATGAAAGAAAAAAGTCAATTCAATAAAAGAGAAAACGCTTTTCAACAGTGAAGAAAAATGAGTAAAAGCTTGACAGAAACATTAAATAAGATGTTAAGTTTTAGTTCAAACTTACTCATTTTCACAGTAAGTGCTGAGTAGTAGAATAAGAACTCTGAAGAATAGAATTTTGTAAATGGACAATTATTGCTTTATAAACTGAAGCCAAAATGTTGCACACAACCCCATAACAAAACAGGGAGGTACTAAGATAGCAAAACATTGATTTTTTTTGTCCTACTCTTTTAAAGCATTCTTTATGCTGCTTTTCATGCCAGTAACAAACTTGAACATTAAAATAGAATTATAAAAATGTAAAGCTCATTTACATTTAAATTTTTACATTTTATTTATTACATTTACAAATTATTAAAATACTAGCAAAATAACTGAAAATATAAAAAATAGTGTTGGTAAAGGTTTGCAGGAAAGGACTGGAGTACACTTTTGTGGAAAAAATAGATCTAGACTTATGGAAGGCAGTTTAGTAATTACAAAATGTACTAGAAATCTGTACTGTATAAATCAGTTTGTTGAAACCATTTAATAGGTAACATCTCTATATAATAGTTACATTGATCCCATGGGGTTCTATACAGTAGTTTTAAAGTCTAATGTGTACACATGAAGAGCTCTTAAGTGCTATTGTTTCATGAGAAAAGCAAGTTTCAGTAGTGTGTGTGTGTTGATACCAGGGCTTGAACTTAGGCTGGGTACTGTCCCTTAGCTTTTTCACTCAAGACTTGCACTCTTATTACTTAAGCTACAACTCTGCTTCCAGAATTTTTTGCTGGTTAATTGGGGATAAGCCTGGCCTGGCTTGAATTGTGATCCTCAGATCTCAGACTCCAAGCTATTCAGCTACAGTTACAGGCATAAGCCATTGGCGCCTGACTAATATGATTTTGATATGGTATCAGATTCATGATTTTCTTTTAATTTTTAAACTTTTATTGTTAAAGGGGATGTACAGAGGGATTAGTGACATAAGTCAGGTAGTGAGTATATTTCCTTTTGAATAGTATCACCCCCTCCCTCATTCTCTCCCAGATTTTCCCCTCCTGGCTTCCCCCTACCCCAAGTTATACAGTTCATTTCTAACATAATTTCTGGTATGTTTCGCTGCTGAATTGGTTCACGCTTTTTCCCACCAAGGCGTACAGAAATCAAAAACAGTGACAGAGGGGAATAAACCAAAGGAAAAATGCAAACAGTACAATAAAAACCTCTTGTTTTTGTTACTTGGAGTTAATTTTGATAAGCATCATTTATATGATCATATGCACATAGCTCTTGAGCCCTCTCCTAAGCATATCCTTCTTTGTTCTCGTGTGAATGTTTAGACTGCTATTTAATCATGTCTGAGTGTAACTATTTGTCTTTTACTGTTTTTACAAATTCCTATGTAGATTTTTACAATGAGAAAAAGCTCCAAAAAGGTACATATGTTAAGTATGCTTGCCTCTTAGAAGTTGGTAAGGGAGGAACAGTCTCCATTTTTGCATTTAAATATACAATAAGGTTTTTCCAGTTATTGACAATGACAATGTTTTTTTGTAATTAGCCCTCAATAAGAGTGGCAAATATTGACAAATACTTGTATATTTTATTATTATAGATAGCATCTGTTCAATTATATATTATGTATATAATATTTAAATAGTCCAACAGTATTTTAATGGAACCATTAGACTTGTTAGTTGGTAATGGAGAGGCTGAGGCAAAAATTGAAAACCTCCATTATAAATTTTTAGAAGATATGCATTTCATACAGAAAACAGGGCCGGAAAGATGATGGCAGAACAAAATGAATCTGGGAAAATCAGTTTAAAAGTCTCCATGTTTTTGCACATATAGAAAATTGTATTTAGAAGTAAAGTGGTCTGAATCAGAATAAGGAGTGTATAGCCATTCATCCAACTCCAAATTGAGTAAAGCTATTCAAAATTGCTTTAAAATGTAGCTGTGAGGCAAATATGAATTTCATCTGTATTTTAAGAAACTACTCAAACCCATTTTACAAAAGAATCTTTGAGCAAACAACATACATGCATAACATTACATTTGTGACTACAGAAGTGGATAAATTCTATTTCATCAGAGTTTGGGTGCTGATAGTATTTGCCTTCTCACATCTGGAAGAAATGTCCTGGCTATCTGCACGTTTCTGACCCAGTGGAACAATGCAACCCCCACTACATGATAAGTTTCCAGAGACATAATTTCACAAAACTATAGAAAATTGCTGTAAAACGAGGGCATGATTGCAATTTAAGGGAAATGGTGCAGATAAATTTGCTTTAATGGATAAGCTTAGTAGTTGCAAAATAAATCTGTGAGTATTTCATTATTTATTCCTCTCAGCTGGTCTAAATGAGAGTGGAAAACGCACACACTAGCTCCTCTAAAATCGTCCATAAAGAAGAAAAAGTATGTTTCCTAAGACAGCTTGGAAAAACTTAATCCAGTGTATTAATTAATTTTGAAGACTTTGTACTCCCTCTTGCATTTTCACAGAATAATCTGCTGTACTATGTCAGATCTTGCTCAGGCTCTGGTTGCTCACTACTGAGTGGTGTTCAAAGTCTCTGCTGACCAAGTGAGTCTCTTTTCAGAGTAGAGATATCTAAGTTATTTCAGCAAAAAAGAAGTTAGGGTGGCTATATGAGTCTGCCTGGCATGGCTGCTAGTCAAATAACTGGTGAATAGCCCAGCTCAGGGTCCCTGTAACGGCTGTGAAAATTGCCAACTTGGTAAATTTTGGTATATTAAGCAGTATTATTAAAAAAATTAGATTTCTTGCATCCTATGCAGTAGATAAAGAAGTAGAAAACAAACTTATTTATAGGAATCAGGCCATAGTTACTGATTCTCAGCAATGGAGAATTCAAGAGAGTTACCATCATAACAATTTATGTGAAGAATAGGTTCTTTATAATCTAGAACAAACAGGCTTCCCCCCCTCCATTTTTCCCCCCCAATCAAGTTCCTTGGAAACTTGGTAAATGGTGCCATCTGCTTAGGATAAAAGAGGTGCTGGGCACGGTGGGTCATGCCTGTAATCCTAGCTACTCAGGAGATGGAGATCTGAGGATTGAGGCTCAAAGCCAGTTCTGGCAAGAAAATTCTATCTCCAATTAACTCCCCCCCTCCCCAAAAAAAATCCAGAAGTGGAGGCCCAGGACAGACAAACAAAAACAATTCCTGGAAAATTCGTTCCTATTTTTAAATAGGAGTAAGTGTATTAAGTGGATAAAACTGAATTTGCATATGGAAAAGCCAAACTTACTTAGGTAACCAAAAAAGTATAGGCCTAGAATTTTAAAAAGTCGAATAATTTAAACTGGCTCTCAGGTACTAGAATTTAACAGCTTTTGTTGCCCTGTCTTCTTAAATATTCCTATATTTTATTATTTATTGAAAATAATATTCTCTGGCCTTTGTTCTCTGAATAAACAAGCAGTTGAGGTCACAGATTCATACTTTGTTAAACCATTTTTAAAACATTTATGTTTTAACATAAATATGTTAAAACATTTTTTCCACTCCACATTCCTTTTTCCTTCTGCATTTTTTGTTTAAGTATTATCTGAGGCTTCCCAATTACTACTATATGGTGAATGAAATAGGAGGACTTAATGTCTTTTTTTAAGGTGACAGTCAAAACTTAGAATTGACATTTGCAAAATTCTCACCTTGAAACTATAATTAAATGCTCCTTTCTGACTCTGCAACAAGTTCCCACCACAGTTTTTTTTTCCTCTTCTAATACTATAGCCTTAAGTTTCAAAAGCTGTGTTAAGGGCAATGTTCTGGGTACTCATACCTGTAGTTCTAGCTGCTCAGGAGGCAGAGATTGGGAAGGACAGAGTTCCAGGTTAGGCAAGCAAAAAATTTATGGAGACCCCATTAACAGGTAACGCTGGACATGGGACATGCAACTATCATTCCTTCTGCAGCAGAAAGCATATAAAGGAAGGTCATAATCCAAGCCTTCCAGATTAAAAAAAAAAAGGTCTTATCTCAAAATTAACCACATCAACAAGGCTGGTGGTGGGGCTGATGCAGTAGAGCTCCTCCCTAGAAAGCATGAAGCCCTGAGTTCAAAGCCCAGTACTGAACAAAACAACAAAAATAAATAAAAACTTTTTTTTTTTTTGCCAATCCTGGGACTTTAATTCAGGGCCTGGGCACTGTCCTTGGACACATTTTGCTCAAGGCTAATTCCCTGCCACTTGAACCACAGCACTACTTCCCGCTTTTTCTGTGTATGTGATACTAAGGAATCAAACCCAGGGCTTCATGCATGCTAGGCGAGCACTCTTACCACTAGGCTACACTCCCAGCCCAGAAAAGATTATTTTTAGAGTCAGTCATGACCTGTAATCATAGGATTGCATTGTGAGGCCAGCCTGAGTGCAAAGTACATGACAGCCTCCTGGCCCCCGCCCCATCTCAACCAGTAAAAAGCCAGGTGCACCTGCTATTCTAGCTGCTTAGGTAGTGTAAATAGGCTAGCCTGAACATATATGTGAGATGCCATTTGAACAGTAATGAAAGCAAGTAAGATTAAGGATGTGGCTCAAATGGTAGAGTACTTGACTGGTGAATGAAAGATCTCTGAGTTCAGGGGTTAGAGGCATGGCTCAGGTAATGAGCAAAAGTGTGAGATACCAAGTTCAAGTCCTAGTCTTGGACTAAACAAAAAGCCAAAACCACCAAAAATCTCTTAGTTCAAACCTCTGTACTGCCCAAAAATGTTCTAAGGCATACAATGGATTTAATAATATATGTTAACTGGCCAGTCCTAGGGCTTGAACTTGGGGCCCGGGAGCTGTCCCTGAACTTTTTTTGCTCAAGGTTAGCACTCCATCAGTTGAGCCACAGCTCCATTTCCAGCTGTTCTGGTGGTTAACTGGAGATAAAAGCCTCACAGACTTTTCTGTCCGGGATGGCTTTGAATCACAATTCTCAGATCTCAGACTTCTGGGTAGCTAGGATTGCAGGTGTGACTCACCAGTACCTGGACTGAATTGTACTCTTGGTACAACCCTTCTCTTGGTTCCTTGTGCTCTCTCCTTGATTGTGTCCCCATCTTGATGTGACCCACCATGTTAAAATAGTAAAAAATGGTTGATGTTATTATCTCAATCTGATTGCCCCACTTTGGCATTTAGGAGATAAAGTGGGCATCACAGGCAAAGCGAATCTTTGTTGTTGCCAACCTGTGAAGTAGATTAGCCGTCTTTACCATGGAACTCCATCTTTACAGAAGATGCTGACAAGCGAATTATGACAATCCCGGCATGGGGATTTGGCATTTTTTTCATAAGTAGGTCTGACTACACAGAAACCAATTGGCAATGTTGCAAATAACTTTGGCTTTCAAAGAAATGTTTTGATGATAAGGAACTTCTTCTGTCATCCTGAACAGCTTCCTAATCTTTAAAGGCATTTCTGCTAGTCACAGGTAATTGAACATTCTGACTATTCAGAGGCTGAAATCTGAGGACTGTGGTTGGAAACCAGCCCACACAGGAAAGTGCATGAGACTCATAGCACCAATTAACTAATCTGGCTCATTTGGTAGAGGGCCAGCCTTAAATAGCAATAAGTCCAAGCAAAGTAGAAGGCCCTGAGTTAAGGCCCCGTCTCATACACATATTTCTCTCTCTCTCTCTCTCTCTCTCTCTCTCTCTCTCTCTCTCTCTCTCTCTCTCTCTCTCTCACACACACACACACACACACACACACACACACACACACACACTTCTGATGACATGAGTGACTGACCCCTCCATAGGTCTTGCCTGCTGGTGTTCATGCCTGACCTTGAGCATGATTGTATAGTAGGAATTGCTTCTAGCCAAAAGAATGTGGCCAAAGTGATGGGCAATCACTCCTCTGGAAAATGGATCCTGAAGGCACTCTGCCACACTTAACTATTCATGAAGTTCCAGAAGCTGCATTCAGCCAACAAGCAGAAAACCCTGAAGCTTTCAGCTGGGTTATCACAGGAAGCTGATTCTGCTGTTACCGAAGTGAGCTGGCAATGGAATCTTTTCCAGGAAAGCATCCAAAAACAGCCTGTAGCCTGGCTGATACCTGGATTACATCTGGTGAGGCCTTCAAATAGAGGGCCCTACTCTACTAGGTCTGAACTGTGGCTGCAAAGGCAAATGGTATTTCGAAACTGCTAAGTTTGTGGGAATCTGTTTTGTAGCACTATTAGAACTACCACAGGCTTTCATACCTGGAAGCAGGTGATGGTTGTCACAAATAGTCACAGATAACAGAGAAGCTTAGAAAGTAGACTGAGGAGGTGGGAGGCTGGAAGAATTTTGAAGTACAACAAACTTACAATGGACTGGCAGTAATTATGAGCCACTGAGGACTCCAAAAACATTCTTGAAAACCAAAAAAAGATGAATTTAAAAAAATATAGCAGCAAACAGCTGAGTGAAATTCTCTCCTGAAGTTTATGCAAAGCCAAAACTTGGACATAATACATTTTTTTATTCCTTAAATAGATTCCTAAGCCAAATACAGATGGTGTTGCCTTGTTCTTTAATATTGCTAAACAGTAAAAATGCAAGAGGAGAAAGAAGAAATTTGACACAGAACAGAACCAGGACTGACTGATGTTGAAAAGGTCCAACCTCTCCAAATGGCAAAGAGGCTAAAAATGAAGAGATGTGTGGTCAGGAAACCGTGTTCCAGGGGAAAATCCATGCACAGCGGCCCACCATCTGCTATAACCTCAGCAGGACTGGGTGTCCAGCCAGAAGAATCTTTTGTGCTTCCCAAACCTGCGTGAACCAGAGAGTCTCTGGGAAGCTAAGGCTCCTTAGTCATTTCCACAGGGAACCCAAGTGGAAAGGGAAGTACCCCCAAAAGTCTCATCTGTGGATTTAAGACTGTGAACACACAGAAATCCACAGAAAGACCATGGAATATTTGAGAAAAAAATTCTGACTGGAACAGAAATTTGGGAGGTGGCTGTCACATTCCCCACTTCCTTCCCTCCCTCCTCCTTCCCTTTCCTTCTTCCTTTTCCTTCTTCCCTCCCTCCCTCCCTCTCTTCCTCCCTCCCTTCCTTCTTTTCTTCCTTTCTCATAGAATCATGATTTATGTTCTCAAGACAATGTCACAACACTTGTCAATTCTACTGGCAGGAAACAGGTTGATCAAACTACTCTCCTACAAAGGCTTCTCATGTAAACAGATGCGTGATTCGGAGAGCAGAATGAAGAAAGCAGATGGCAAAGTGAAGAATTGCAGAAAAGTCACTCTCAGTCATAGTTTTGATTTCAAAACTGCAGTGAGGAGTGACTTCTCTGTACTTCCGGTGTTTTTGCTTTTTTTGAACAAGAATGTGTAAGGCTACTCTTCTCTGAATGTTCTACCATTATAGACAGATGTAGTGGGGGGCAGATAACTTGTCTCTGGCTGACCCCGAGAGCTGACCTACTTGAACTTGGTAAGATTTTGGCCTTTGTGTGGATCCTTTGAATGGGATGAGAAAAGAAATTGTTCGGTCATGGAACTTGAATTCAGTGCTTGACGGCTGGCCCTAAGTGGTAGGCTAGTATGCTACTACTTTGAGGCACAGTGCCATTTTCTGATGGTTAATTGGACACTTTTCTGCCTAGGCTAGTTTTGAACCATAATCCTCAGATCTCAGCCTCCTGAGTAGGGTTACAGGCATGCACCACTGGCACTTGTCTGGGATGAGAGATTTGTCCATCATGGAAGGAATGAATGTGTCATGCACATGTCAGGCATATGACTCATTGAAGTCCAGAGTAGGCCCTTTATTTAGAGAACTTGTACACTTGTGATAGGGAAAAGATGTGCATACAAACCACTCCAAATACATCTGCTCTGTTCCTGTCCCCAACCCCTCTCCCCCCCAAAAAAGAAAATATACTGCAGGGAAATGCCAGCATCCATTCCATATGTAGTAACTGGAGCATTCTCCTACCTCCTACCTGGTCAATTTTCCATAATTCGTATAGCATGATTTCTATTCTCATGCAGACACCAATCTGTGTTTGTAGGACAAAATATACAAATTACCAAGTCACTATGGAAAAGCTGGAGCTCAGCCAGTAGAGGTAGCTGCTGCTGTTAAGTAGTTGTAGCTTCTCCTGGAGAATTAAGTCATCTCTAGAGAAGGATGTCTGTGAGATTCTGTCTCAGAATGGCTAAAGAACGTGGTAATTATTTGCCTTTCCCATGCTTTGGATCATTTTTCCAAAATGTCACTATTTTACAGATGAGAGATTCACTAACTGTAGCAATTATAGAAAAGGTTTAACCATTTGGCTGGGCTCTCACTTTGTTTTAACAAGGAGAATCTTTGAAGAATGCATATATTTAGGCTCTATTCCAGTGGTTTAATTTAATTGCTTCTGCAGGGGTTCTAAGTTTCAAATTTACTCAGTTTTGTAATGCTAGAGATAGAATCCTCAACCTCATGCAACAAGGCAAGGGTCCTTCTGAGCTACACCTTAGTCCTGTGCTCCTTTTTTTTTCATTGTTTAAAAAGCTCACCAAGTGATTCTATTATGCAGGCAAGATATTAGGAACTGAAGTGTAAAAAACATGCAAGTCTTATTTGAAGTCCCAGGAAACAAAAAGAAGAAATTTCTCTCAAAATGCCCTGAATGTTGAATACTCCTAAAGGAGGGAATCTCCTAGAACTAGAGACATTCCCAGGGAATTTAGACAGCTGTCAGTGCATGCTGTGAGCATTCGTGCCTCATGTGTACACACTCATGTGCCGGTTTTTCATTCTGTTCAAATTCATATGAGCCCTGCCATTGATTTTTTAAAGCTATTATCTTTTCTTGTACATGTAGAAAATGGCTTTTGAGATGGTTACTTTTTTTCTTGTTATTTTTTTCTTCTCATTCTCTTTTCTTCTCATCCGTCTCCCAATAAGGAGGTAAGTCTGCAGTTTCTTGCCTGGGAGGATATTTGAGACCATTTCCCCGAATCTAATGAAGAAACTAGGGTGTGAGGTACCCAAGGAAAATACTGAGAGTAAGGATTTCTTCAAACAAAAACAATTCTTCCTGGTCTAGGGGATGGAGAGATGGGGAAGAGAGAGAAGAAGGAGAGATCCATTTTCAATGGCAATGCTCACAAATAGGGAAGAGACTTCAGGGGACTGGGGTCACCACACAGCAGAAGGATGAAATCACCTAATCAATGCCCCTCAGTCAACCTAGCCTCTGAGCAAAAGAGCCAGCAAGGCCTGAAGGAATCTGAGATAATCTAAGCAGCCCAAAGGAAGTGATTTATTAAGGGCCTCTCAGATGTGACTGTCTAGGTACATTACTGAGGATTTCCAGGATGGCTAAGATGGGCTTTTCCACTAGATGGGGATATAGTCAAGATAGTTTATTATGTTTATTATATTTATTTTAAATTTTTTGATGCTAGTCCTGGGGCTTGAACTCAGGACTTGGGTACTGTTCCCAAGCTTCTAGGGCTAATGCCCTAGCACTTGAGAAGCTCCACTTCTGGCTTTTATGGAGTGGAGTGGAGATAAGAGCTTACAGACTTTCCTGACCTACCTGGCTTTCAATTGCAATCCTCAGATCTCAGCCGCTGAGTAGCTAAAATGCCAGGTGTTAGCTTGAATATATTTACTTTTTCCTGATGGAGATGGTATGGAATCCAGAGCTGTAAACATATTAGGCAAGCACTCTACCATTGAGCAACATCTCCAACCCCAAGATGACTCATTAGAAAAAAAATGAAAAGAAATATGGTGGCTTTAATACATGTGAGATTTGGGATATATATTTTAAATCATTTCAAAGGATTTCTGAACTAAGGTGAGCCATAACTCAATAATTAAGAAAATTTAAAAAGTGATAAGGGGCCAGGAATTTGGCCTAATGGTAGAGTTATAGCTTAACATGCACGAAGACCTGAGTTGGATTCCTTGGTACTACATACATAGAAAAAGCTGGAAGTGGTGCTATGGCTCAAGTGGTAGAGTGCTAGCCTTGAGAAAGCTCAAGGACAGTGCTCAGGTTCTGAGTTCAAGACCCAGGACTAGCAAAAAAATGGATAAAAGAATATTCTTGAATTTGTCTGACCTGTGCACACACCTGTATTGATGTATACATCAGTATTCATGCATCAAGATCAGCTACCTAACTTATCAGGGCTTAACAACAGTGCTTTGCAACTTCTGAATCATTTGTAGACTATTTCCTCACAGTTTTGAAAGCTGGGAATTCTAACATTTGGCGAGGGCTTTCCAACTGTCATTGGTGGAAGACAGTGAATGTGGTGTGAGTATCCTGAAGAGATCCCATGAGAGAGACAATGCTAACTTCCTGTCATTGGTGAATAGCAGTGTGTGGTGAGAAAGCACCCCTGAGTGAGCCAGTGAGAGTGAGCCAGTGTTTGGACTTGTCCTGTCATTGACAGATAGGGTGAGAGAGCATCCATGAAAGGGCCAATGAAAGCCAGAGGCCCAGAGCAATAGGCCAGGTGATCTTGAGTTTAAACTTCTGAAACCATGAGACAAAACAAACCTTTCCTTTTCATATTTTTTCAAAATTCCAAGTATTTTAGCAGAGTAAAAGAAAATTTACTAACACAAATGTGTTAAACCATCATCGCAAATAACCATTACTCAAAATAAAGTACACATCATAACTTCTCAAGATTCTCCATGTCCTTTAGTAGGTTCTTACCCGTACCTATTGCTTCTGAGCTTCAACCTTTGATCCTAGGTAATATTGCTGTTTTGGTTTTCTTGGATGTAGGCATTAGTTTGCATTTATTAGGATGTAATAGAAATAAATCATGAGATATACACTTCAATTTTGTCTGACTTCATCAATTGAACATGCTAATTTTGGTCTTTATTAATGATGCTGTGTATGGAGTCCATTCCTTTTCTTTGATAAACATGGTACAGATATGCCAGTTTTGTGTGCGTGCGTGTGTGTATGTGTGTACATGTGTGTGTGTATGTGTGGGTGTGTGCGCGTGTATGTATGTCCAGTATTGGGATTTGAACTCAGGGACTGAGTTCCTTAGCTTTTTTGTTCCAGGATGGTGCTCTGTCACTTGAACCACAGCTCCACTTCTGGCTTTCCTCTGGTTAATTACAGAGAAGAGTCTCTTGGATTTTCCTGCACTAGGAGTCCTAGTCTAACACATTCAGCTCTGTCATCTTTAAGGCAACAATTGCTGTCATGCCAACTTCACCATGAACAAGTAATGGATCAAAGACAATAAATCACATACCGCAGTTCATGAAGCTAAGATTTGCCACCTGGAATCGAGTGTTATCACTGTTCTGTGTTCATTTTTGGTCATGTAAAAGGAAGTCAGAGAATAATTGTAAGGGTAATTTCACAATTAACTTACTAGCAAATGATCCAGATAAATCACACTCATGAGTGGGCAGCAGTCCCTGTTTACTCTGATAATCTGATTATGAGCTAAGTAGTTCTTCCCTATCCCTGGGCTCCATATCCCCTCTCGCCAGAGAGAATAAAAGTTCTGCTCCAGCCTGGAGTATAGAATCTTCTTCCTGGAAGTGGCTAAAATTACTCTGTTCCCTCTAGTCATGCGTTCTTTGACCACTAGGGGGGGCACACCCCCCAGGTTTCCCCTAGGCTCTGTGCAAGCCCTCCTTGAGAATAATATTATTCCAACACAGGACCTAGAAAGGTTCAGTTCATTGATTTGCTATGATGTTCAGTTTTGGGGCATTTTCATTATTTAATAGAAGACACTCAGATTAAGAAAAAAACTTTTGTATTTAATTAATTGGACTACAATATACTCTTGCCTCTTTTTACTGGGAGGCGGGGTGGTGGTGGTTAATGCCAGTTCTGTGGCTTGAACTTGGTGCCTGAGAGTTGTTCCTGAGCTTTTTTCTAAAGGCTAACACTCTATCACTTGAACTACAGATCCATTTCTGGCTCTTTGGTGGTTAATTGTAAATAACCGTCTCATGGAGTTTCTTTTCCTTTCTTTCTTTCTTTCTTTCTTTCTTTCTTTCTTTCTTTCTTTCTTTCTTTCTTTCTTTCTTCCCTTCTTTCTCTCTCTTTCTTTCTTTCCTTCCTTCCTTCCTTCCTTCCTTCCTTTCTTCCTTCCTTCCTTCCTTCCTTCCTTCCTTCCTTCCTTCCTTCTTTCTTTCTTTCTTTCTTTCTTTCTTTCTTTCTTTCTTTCTTTCTTTTCTTTCCCTGCAAAGCTGGCTTTGAATCATGATCCTCAGATTTCTGCCTCCTGAATAGCTAGGATTGAAGTTCTGAGGCCCTTACCTGATGTTTCTCCCTACAAATGTGTAAAGTGTTTAGAATATCCTAGGTGTAAACCATTCTCTTCTGGAGATGCAAGGGGGAGGAGGTGGTCAGCTCTTCTAGTCAACTATGCTTTTCAGATTTCTGTTATTTTTTGGTATATGGTTCATCATCAGTCATCACCCCAGAGCTGAATTATACTCATAGTGAAGCTTAACAGTACTTAACAATGAACTGCTTACCTTGTTCAGCGTTTTGTAAGTACTTCCTTCATATCTTATTGATCCTCCTTCTCTTAGATTGAGTGCTTGGTCTTTTATGAATAAGCAGAGTTGTTGTTATGAACTATACTCCCCCTTGTACTCCAACCACACACACACACACACACACACACACACACACACACACACACACACACACACACACGATATCCCAGCACTGCCTGAGTTTAGAGAAGAAACTTGACTTGAGGTGCTCCTGAGTAGAGGACTGGCCTGGCTTCTTTTTCCTTCCTTCTTTCCTTCCTTCCTCCCTCCCTCTCTTCCTCCCTCCCTCCCTCCCTCCTTCCTTTCCTTTCCATCTTTCTTTCCTTCTTTTTCTTGTGCCAGACCTGGGACGCTGTCCCTGAGTTTCTTTTCCTCAAGGCTAGTGCTCTATCACTTGAACCAAAGCTCGACTTCCAGCTTTTTTGGTAGTTTGGTGGCAGTATGAGCCTCCCTGTCTTTCCTGACCAGTCTGGCTTTGAAGTGAGATTCTCAAATCTTAGCCTCATGAGTAGCTATGATTATAGGTGCGAGCTATCAGTACCCAGCTCCGTTCTGGCTTTTTCATCAGGGACCCCAGAAAAGCCTGTTCCTTTGAAGGGACTGTGATGTCTGACATAGTCCTGGTTGTGCTCTCTCACTGTCAGTATTCAGATGGGAGATGGAGAACAGTCTCCTGACACCCCCCCCCCGCCCCCCCCCCACACACTGAGATCCATTTGAAGCCAGCGTGCTCGCACATCTTGTTACTGGGACAGAAGGAAGGGTTAGATGCAAATGGCTCCTGGAGCCCGAATCCACAGCGAGTGAATATGTGGAAATCATGGCTTTCACAAGGAACATTTCTCTAACTGCAAAGGAAATTAGGCAAGCAGTTTCTTTAGGAGAAGCAGAAGCAGGAGGAAAGTGATTTGCCTTCTTTTCCTCTTTTTTCTCCTGAGAGGGGAATGATCCTGCAAGAACTGACCAGTAGGGCGGAGGGAGTTCTTCCTTATTTGCTGGAAATCCCACCCACCCTTCAGCTATTGCTCACCACAGTTTCAATTTTGCAGGTTGTTGGCTGGCAGGAGGGGACCAGAGGTCACAGGGATGCACCAGTGTTCAGACTCATAGAAGTCAGAGGGAGGGGGTTTTCTGAGCCATCCAGGGGTACCTTGGCCTGGAAGGGAAAGCGATAGCACACCAGCCATCACCTTGAAAGGGATGTGTATGGTTGTGTTATGAAAAAGCACAGGGACTCAGAGAAAATACCCTTTCTCTTTTAGGTAGAGTGAAGGGCCAGACACACACAGGAAGGAAAAGTTGCTGCAGACCTTGAGCTCTGAAGGCAGCCTTTGGGGTTCCGTAGTTGCAATCACTGTAGGAGGACATAGATGTACTCGGGGATGGAGTTTATGTTTGACTCTCCCTCCCCTATGCTATGTCAGACACTGTGAAGGAAATTGGGGAGATTTGAGGAGCAATGTCGGTGCTCCCTGGCTTCCCAGCTCTACCATCCCACTTTAGAAGAAATAGTCCTCATCCTTGCAGTCCAACATGACAGCCCAGCCACATCCTGTTGAATGAATGGCCTGAATAGGTGCAGTGAAGAGAGACTGAAGTTTCTATCCTATTCAATTTCAGGTTGGGTTTACACTTCAGTAACTCCAGGGTTAATGCATAGAGAACAGCATCTTTTGGTTGGGAAACAAATTAACAACTGGCATCTGGCACCTCTCTGATTTTAGCTTAGAAGAAATGAGCTCTTCCTTCAAGCACACCAGTCAGGGAGGAGGGTAGCTGTTTGCTTCTGCCTGGCATTTAGTATTTCCCTACTGTATTCATATTCCAAATGGGTATGTGTGGGGACCCGGCCTGGATCAGTGATCTAGTAACACTTAGGATGAGAAGTTGTTCTTCCTGTGATTGCTTGGCAGGGTCCAGTGGGAAGAAAGTTTTCAGCCTCCAGGCAATGGGAAAAGTTGTGGATTCCTGAGTCTCCCAGGCCTTCCTAATGACCTGGAGATGAGGTCTTTTTTGGTCACTGTTGGCAAAGCTGGAGGAGGCAGCAACCGCAGGCCAGAAGCTTCTTGCTGTCTGGGTTGTCAGAGGTCAACCTCATGTTCAGTGCAGCTTGGTCTGCAGTTGCTCTTTGCACCAAGGAAGATTCAGGCCCACAAAAATGCTGGAGATATGAAGCATACATATCAGAATGAATTTCATGAACAGATAATAGCAAAGCTACTCTGTACTAAATTCAGTGTTATTCCTTATGAGGTTTGGAGGTAGAATGTTAGAAGGATTTGTAGTCACAGATTTTTATAGAAATTTAATATATATATTGCTTTTTTAGAATTTATTACCATTGATTTTTATATCATATTTCAAATGACACACTTAAGTATTTAAGAAGGGAATCTTCATATACAATCACTGGCACAATAACCCATCATAGTCACAAGTTTGGGTATAGCGTGACACCTCCACACATGTACACTGTGGGTAATGGTTGGATCAGGGAAGCTGGCATGCTGGGGCATCAGATACTTGTCATGTATGTACTTCATAAGCCGTTTAAATGTTATCTTTAAGTAGTTGTACAAAATGGATTCCAAAGGAACATATCAGTCTTCTCAGGACTTTTCTTCCATATGTCATTAAATCTCAGGCACCCACCATCAGAGGGTATCCTCAATTTCTTCACACACTAAAGAAATACATTATAAAAGTGCATTGTCAAATACATACATATCCACATATGTACATATATATGTATGTATATCCTCAGAGTTCAGCCTCTTGAGTAGCTGGGATTTATCAATGCCTAGATTAGTTGTCAAAATTCTTACTATGATCAATTTCTCCAAACTCTTCTGTCTTCCCTTTCCTGTAGTTATTTCACATAAAGCATGGAAGCGTGTTTTAAACTACCCAAGTGAAACAATCTAGAAGATTCTTCTGAATGATTTGAAATGAAAGAATCTACACCAGAAAGCCTACATCATAAAAAGGAGTCGGATTCATGAAGTTACAAGTGTTATATTTGGAAGAGAGGTCCTTGCTTAGCTTCACTGATACACTTTATTGCTCAAATTTACCAGTTATCTATTATTAAGATTTTACATTATTAAAATTTTTACAGAATCTTAATACTGAGTTGCATTATCCTTGCTCTCAAGGATGTGAATGTTGCTTCATTTTGGGGAAACTGCTTCTCTCTCTCTTTCTAATATAATTTATATTATACATACATAATCTCTTTATATATAATATAATATAATGTATCTTATGTCTAATATATCTATATTACATAGATTTGTAATACATGGATTTTAAAAGGAGTGGTACTCTACCATGCTAAGTAAGGCTTATTGTAGTTCCCAAAGATGGGCAAGAGTGTGTGGCTTTTCCTGACCCACTTTGCCTCATTCCCCTTTTTTGTATATATGATGAGTTTTAGGAAATGTGGCTTGAGGGTGACTCCCTATGACCTTGACCAAAGCCCTGTGCTTCCCTGGCCTTGGTTTCACTACCTGAAACCAGTGATCACACCCATTTCCACCCTCTGTCCAGAAGGCTTTGCCATCCACAACAGCCCAGCAGCTCTAGAATGGGACAGAGGCTCCGTTTTGGCCTTTTTACCCCAGCTCCTTGCTAAGCTGTGATGCTGAATGACATCTGCCTCTTCTGGCCAACATTGGCTTGAAGGTTCATACTGAAAGGTCCCTTGTCATCACCTCTAACACCTTCCAGCCCCGCCAGCTGGCCTTCCTTCGACACAGTATTCTGTGTCCCAGCCTCTGAGTCTAGATTCATGAGGTCATTTTGTCTAAAATGTTCATATATCCTGCAATGTCTGATGCCTGTCTTTATCTCTGATGATTTTCCTTGCCCTGAAGTCTTCTCTGTTGAGAGTTAGTGTATCAACTCCCAATTATTAGCATTTTATTTGCTGGCATTAGGGTGGTACCTCTTTCTCCAGCTTTACTTTTAATGTATATGTGTCTTTATATTTAAAGTGACACATTACAGACAGTATATATGGTATATATGGTGGTCTTAATTTTGAATCTATTCTGATGGATTTTGTCTTATAATTCGCTCCTTTTGGTCCACTGACACTTAAACTGATTATTGTTACATGTTAAATATTAATCATCTATATATATATACATATATATGTTTCCTACTTTGTTTCACTTTACTTGGTGTCCTTTTCTTTTTGTCTTCGGCTCCTTTGACCTAATTTTTATTAACTAGTTTGTATGATTCTATTGTTCCTTCTTTCTGCTGTTTTTTATGAACTTGGTCTAAGGTTCTCATCTGTCAATGTCAGCTAGCCTCATCTATGAGGCCTCATCTATGGATCCTCCAGTGCATATCCTCCAGAGATATTCCTTCAAGTCTCTTCCATAACTCCAAGTCCTACAAGCACTGGCCTGATCAGTGCTGGTGGCATGACGTCAACCACATTTATAGGGCAGCCTTACACAAGCATACATTGATAGGAGTAAAAACATGCTTATACTGGAGAATTAAAATCTCCCAAGAGCTTTCCTTAAAGGACTCCATCCCTTCCCTATCAGCTACTGTGCTAGCCGAGGTTTCTGCATTTGGAGAGCTTTTCCTGCCTTTCTTGCCTCATGATCCTTCTCTCCAATTTGCAGCTTCATCCTAGGGCCACTGCCTGGATGAGTCCTGGGGAGGACCCTCCTGGAATACCCAGGGTCAGGGACCATTGCATATTCCTATATCTGCAGGGAAGACTGATTCTATCTTGGGGCAGATGGAAAGATAAGGAAGGGCTTGTCTTTCTGGACAAGTTGTAGGCTGGAGGACAGACTATCACCCCAGAGAGCTGGAGCGAGGACACACCTCATATATCACTGTGTTGGAAGGTTCTGGAATGCCTATGACCAGCTTCCTCCATACAGAGGTTTACAGTATGATGGAAGAATTCAGCATTTAGCACAAAACATAGGGAAAGCCCTGAAGCAATCTTATACTGAAAAGACTCTAGGAGCTGAGACCAGGTTTTGACATGGTTCTAAAGATTAGGAGCCAGGACCGAGATTTTCTTTGGCAGCCTACCAAGCTGTGGGAGTCTGTCCAAGAAAAATGAAGCCCTACAGTGTGTGCAAATCAGATGCAGTTTGTAAAGAGACTGGAAGGAAGTAGAGAGATCATTTGCAGCCAAGTCTTCCATTCTGGAGACAGCGCATTTGACCAGGAGACCAGCCACCATACCCCTGCGACTTCTCAGTGTTCCTGACATTGTGTAAATTTCACTGAACTCACATGGGAGTCTTCTTTAGTTTTGTATAACAAAAAAAGTCAGCATGTCCTAAATTAAATTACAGAAGGGAAGAAAGACAATAGAAGGCCACTTTAGCTCTGAACTTCAAGCCGAATCCTAAAAGAAAAAGCAAGGAGAAGAGAACTGCTTTTTCTTTCTTGTGTGCTGAGGACTACCTATCCAGGCCACATTGAATTCTGTAAGGGAGGCTAACCATCCAAGAAGTAGCAAAAGTCTTTTTATGATTAAATCTCCCATCCCCAAATTTTGCCTCCTTCCTATCGCCTACTCTGAGCAGTTTCAGTAGAATGAACATTTTATTGTAATTTTGACAAAATTTGTTCCAGAACAGTGCTTTCTTTACCCTTGAGCTTGCATCTCAAACAGTTTGATAAACCTTGTATTCATAGTCTCATAAGTTTTTATAACTAGCTGGGTACTGGAGGACCCCCCACCCCGTAATTCTAGCTATTTATGAAAACCGAGGATTGAGATTTGAGGCCAGCCTGGTAGAAAACTCCCTATAAGACTCTTATCTCCAATTAGCTTCTCAAGAACTAGAAGAGGATCTGGAGATCAAAGTGGTAGCCATGAGCTACCACTAGCTTTAACTAGCTATTACTAGCCTTGAGCAAAAGAGCTCAGGGACATGGCCCAGGCCCTGAGTTCAGGCCCTATGACTTGTAAAAAAAAATGTTTGATAACAGTATCAGTATTGTAAATGTACCACTCTTTTCCTGTGAGTGATAGAAAGCCTATATTAAAAAAAATTCATGTCAAGCTCTGGTGGCTCACTTGTGTAATCCCACCTACTCAGGAGGCTGAGATCTGAGAATCATGGTTCAAAGCCAACCCCGGCAGAAAAATTCACGAGACTCTTATCTCCAATTAACCAGCAGAAAGCTAGAGGTATAGCTGTGGCTCAAATGGTAAAACAGCAGCCTGGAGCAAAAACAGCTAAGGGCCTGAGTTTGAGCTCCAGTGCTTACAGAGGAGGGGTTGGGTGTGAGCAGAGGGCATCACAAGAGATTTAGTGAAAGGCACTTAAAGTCTGGGTGGAGTTGAGGGCAGTGCCTAGAAGGGAGGTGCCCTGAAAAGGGAATTGAATTTGAGAGACACTGAAACCACATGCTCTCCTCACTTTGGGACAGGCAGGGCCTCTGCCCACAGAAAGCCACAGGGATAAAGATAATGAGGAAACTCAGGCAGGTGTCTGAGAGTGGCACTGGGTGAGCACCCAGGGAAGAGGCAATTGGCATGATGCCATATAAGCCTGGGATCCCCTAGTGGTCTTGCCCAAGGGAGAGGTTATTGGGGTGGGCTTAGCTTGGTATGTCCTTGGGTCATAGTGAGGAGACCCCCATGAAGCCCTCGTTGTGGGTATGAGCAGCTCCTTTTGCGGGTGAGGGTGTGAAAGAGAAGATGAAGAGGCCTAGGGTTGACACATGAAGGGAGAGAAAAGAAACCTTTGGACACTTCACATAGTTGATGTCACATCTAGTTGGTTTGAGAAAACATGGGAAAGAAGAAGTGAAATTGGTGAACTGTCCCGAGAGATCCATGCAGTTCACATTGGGGGACAGTTTTGGGTACCAAATTCTCCCTATTATGCAAATATCTTTCCCCAGCCGTGGTTCCCAGTTGTGCCCCGGGCCCACGGTGGGCACATCTGCTTCCCCTCATACTAATTTAAGAGTCACAAGGGCCCCATCCTGTGCGGCCCCAGATCTATGCCTGCTGGGTTGGAAAGGGGTACAGGGCAGGGGCTCTGGGACCTGCCAGGCTTCTTCTTCGAGGAGAACAACACATCCTCCAGTGAGCATCCCTCTTCCCCAGACCTCGGGAGAAGCAGACAGAAGTCAAGAGATGTTCTCCTTGCTCCTGCCCTTGGCCTTGTCAAAAAGTAGCAACAGCTAGAGGACATCTCAGAGAGACTCCCCCTTAGGAAAATTGGGCCCAGAACTTGGTGCCAGCTGAAGTCTAGGGCTGTCATGCCAAGGCTCTATTTTCCCTACCAGTCACTCTCCTGAGTCCAGCCCCACGGCTCCTCCTTAACCACTTCCAGTGTCACTCTGAGCAAACCAAGCACCTAAGCGATCTTCTTTGTGAGCCTCTCTCTTTCAAAAAAGAAAACCAAGGATATTGTAGTCGACTGGCTTTCCTTCCCAATCAATTCATCCCTTTTCATTTCCTTTGCCAGTTTCTCTTGTTCCTCATCTCTCCACTCCCACCCAAACTTCTTTGCCCAGGGAGAAGCCTGGGTACTGCTCATAGCTTCTAGTACAGTCTTATCTGTACCAAGGCCTCCTGAATGGGGTGGCTGTGCCCTTTGTCCCACAGTTGATACGATTCAGTGAGGCCCCGTTCCCTGCTCCATGTTCTCTTTTGTTATGACAGGCTCCTAGGTAGAGAGGGGTAGGAAGCCTGGCTCATGTGGTAGAGCATCAGCCAATGAATGAGTGAAAGAGTCAGATCAAGAGTCTGTATCCTGGTCTCAGACTAAATTAAAGAAATAACCCATGAAAGCTTCCAGAGAGGATCTGGGACCAGAGACCTATCTCCTGATCTTTCTCTAAAAAACACTGGAGATTTCATTATCTTAATTAGATGGTATCATTTGTTGTTCACTTGCAGGCATTCAGACATTCTTCTCCTTGACACTGAAAAGGGTCAAGTGATTAATGATAATAAGATAGCCTTACTCTTGAAGATTGCTTCCCAGAGGCCGGAAGTCAAGTTCTCTCCTCCTGGCTTCTCTTCTATGGACTTCTTGCCCATTAGCATCCTGGCCCTGGCTAAGCCTTGTATTTCCTATGGGGCCCACAGGTGGGTTTTACTATTCTTCTCATGCATTGATCTCACTTTATGTCTTCAAGGATGTCCAATTGTTTGTTCACCTCCCTGTTCAAGGTCTGTTCTCTCCTCTGCCTGCATCTATCCCCTGTTGTTTTCCTCTTTATCCTCCAGCCAAAGGAGCTACTGAGATCGACTTCTGGCTCAATTCCATCTTTATTCTGTCTTGAAGACACTTCTTCCTTCTGGTCCCTATTTGAATCCCAATCATTCTAGAAGACTTCTCCAAGGACCTTTCCCTAATGTTCCCCAGTAAGAAGTGGCATTTCCTTCCACGGGGATTATACAGCACTGAAGCATTTTAAAACACATTTCATTGCACTTTCCTTCCCAAACCATCTTGTGTAAGGTCATTTCTCATGGTGGTGACTGGAGGGCAGACACCT
Organism: Megascapheus bottae; assembly: GCF_031878675.1. Lineage (NCBI taxonomy): Eukaryota > Metazoa > Chordata > Mammalia > Rodentia > Geomyidae > Megascapheus > Megascapheus bottae. The sequence continues at coordinate 27,155,945 of NC_143513.1, read as the reverse complement.
GGTGACGAATAGTGGTCCCAGTATATCTGAGTTGTGTAACTTGTATGTCCAGGCTTAGGGGTTTTCGCCCATACTGCTAGAGGTAATTGTGGAACTCAGCCTGGAGGTAAATACAGTTCATCTGGGGCATGCAAATGACCACGGCTCTGAGTTCCTGGGATGTGGACGCACCTTTGCTAACCAGGCCACAGCAAGTAGTCTGTAGCCTGGCACTGAGGAGACCCTTATCACAGCAAGTCAGCAATCTGACTTCTATCAGAAAGAAGTGATTAGACGCTGGTGCATCACACCTGTAGCCCTAACTACTCAGGAGGCTGAGATCTGGGGATCATGGTTTGAATTTCTCCTGGGCAAGAAAGTCTGGGAGGGTCTTATTTCCCATTAGCCATCAAAATCCCAGAAATGGAGCTGTGGCTCAAATGATAGAGAATCAGTTTAAAAGGAAAAAAAAGTTTAAAAAGAAAAAAACTAAGGGACAGAGCCCAGGAGGCCCTGAGTTCAAGCCCCAGTACTGCTACAAAAAAAAAAAAGAAATAAATTTATTTTCAACTTTCCAGACTCTCTGTTCCCAGCTCAAATTCTTCAACCAACAGTGCCTTGTTGAACTTGAGTTTCCAGTGTTCTAAATGAATCCCTCCCTCATTGGCCAGCTGGTGCTCATTTCCTGGTTCCCCACTTCATATTTATCTTTCAGAATCTCTTTCCTCCCAGACCTTGGCCCTCTCTTGAGCTTAGCCTCTTCCAGTTCTCTACCGAGTTGGAGGATCAGGATCAATCTGGACCCAGTCCTCAATCCCAGCTGAGTGTAGAACCTATGAGTTTCCAGTAATGTGCTGCTGGGTACCTGGGCTCTAGAGTAGGTATCTGGGAGGATGAGTAACACCAAGGGTATGGCTGGAAATTGAAGCATTGACTTGATTTTTCTCTCCCTCCCTCCCTCCTTCCCACTTGCTTATTTTCTTTCTTCTTTCTGTCTCTTAATATCATCTCTCTTTTCTTTCTCTTCATTTTCCTTCCTGTCTCTCTCACTCTCTTCTCTGTCCCCTCTTCTTTCCTCCTTTTCTCTCTCTTTTGTTTTTGTTTTTTTTTTTTTTTGTTGTTTTTGGTGCTGGTAGTATGGAGTTTGAATTCTAGGCCTCATGTAAGAGCTTGACTTTCATTGCCACCTGGATGCTCTACCATTTGAACCACACTACCAGTTCAGCAAATTGTTGCTTGACTAGAGTGTCTCTTGTATTTTATTTGCCCACAGTGGCACAATTGGGATGATATGTGTAAATGAGCAGCATTCAGCTTAATGGTGAACTTGTGGTGGCATGTGATGAAGTCTAGGCAAGGAAAACTGCTCTGAAGGCAGGATGTGACCTGTATGTTTCTCTCCCTTCTCTGGAATTCCAATGAGATGGGATGGGATTGAGACATTATGGCTCATGTGGATCAAATTCTATACCTCTCCTGGACAAGAGCTCTACCCAGATAGAGTAGAAACTGAGCAAGGATGGGTTCTGAGCCAGAGCCTGGGCCATTCTGCCCCAGCCCAGCTTCTTTCTTGATAAACTCTGGGCTCCCGGAGGGCCCTTCCATGCCATGTCATCAGCACAGTGCAACAGGGCATGTCCTCCACTTACCTGCATGACTGTGGGCTAGGAGGCAGTTTGTTTCTTCTAGGTCACAACCATCTGCTCTCTGAGACAGTATGTCAAAGATTCTCTGGCTCAGCAGCCCATTATAGAGATTAAATGAGATAATGAGGTGAGGAAATGCTATTCAAATGCCAGAAGAGGGAGGAATGTTTGAACAGCCCAAACCTGTTCTCTGCATTTGGCAGATATTAAGAGATTGATCTTCATATTAAGCTTTAGGCTTTCAGCAATGAGGAATTGGGACTCAGAGCATCTAGGCCAAGAGTCTAATGACACACAGCTTTTGCTTTCAGTGTAGGAAGTAAGACCCAGGCTGGAGGACTTCAGAATTCTGCTCTAAATACCATGCCTTCTTGGTGGAGGAAATTGTACTTTGCTTTGAAATACTGAAGTGTGGGGTTCAGATGGCTCCTGGGTTAGATTCCTGTTTTCACCAGCTCCATGCAAGAGGTTCCTGAAGGCTGAATGGAAGGAGGAAGACTGAGGAAGTAGGAGATGGGGGTATGTTGACAGATGACTGCAGAGAAGGCCATTGTGATAGATTACCTCACTGTAAATGCCAACAGTGAGGTTTTGTAGGTAGAGGCCTGGGCATTTTGGGAGACACACGAAGGGCTTTCTGAAGCCATAAGGACAAATATACTCAATTGCGGGTGAAATTGGGTGTGGAAAATCCACAATGGGTGTGGAAAAGCCACGGTGACCACATATTGAGGCTGAGTCGGCTATCCATATTTTGTAAGTAGGAAAGCTTAATATGTTGCTTTTCTACAAATTCTTTTGCCTCTCTTAGTTATTTCAGTTCCAGCAAGGAAGAGACATTGACTTCCTCCATGGATATAAAGATGGGCTTGGCTTGGGCCTAGGGGTGAGGCTGTAACTGCCTTGGCGTGGAACAGGACTGGGAGTTTGCTTGGCATTCAAGGAGGGGTGGCCCCTTACCTGGTGGGTGAGAGGGAGCATGAAGGCCTCCAGCTTCACATGATTAGGAGGGACCTTAAGGCTGTGGGCTGAATAGGTATTTGGATGATACTAAGAAACTCCTGAGTAGCCACAGTTCTGGAAAGTCAACAGATGCTCTGGTCATTGGACAAGGCTAGGTTGCTAAGGGTATCTCAAACTGTCTACAAAATGATCAGAATGGTTCACAGAGGGAGAAGGGAGCCCTGGTCCTGAGGACACTGCGGTTATTCTAAAGGGCCTAGTGAGTCCCTTTCTGCATCCTCTGATGGTGTAGGTATTGGAAGGTGAGAGGGAGAAGAAATTTGGGGAGAGGCAGGGAAGCAGATGCTGTGGAACAGGAACAATATTTTGATCCCCAAATGTCCCAAGACTCTATATCAGAACTTTGCCATGTTTGCTGTTAAGGGATCTAGTGCAGAGAAAGATCCAGAAGTTTCTATAATGATGGAGGAACGTGGAGTTCTTTGGTCACCTGAGAACTTTCTTGGAGTTTTCCACTAATTACTCAATTCTCTGAGGGTCTCTTTCACTCTTAGATTTTTGATGCAGTTGAGAGGTCATTATAAACAGATCCAACTTTCAGAAATAGCTGATGGGATTTTGTTTCTTGAGAATCAAAACACTTTTAATGAGAATGCAAGAAGCTCCACCAAGGATTCACAAAACCTCCACAGTATTTGATTTGGATTAAAAAAAATATGACAGAAACTCATAAAGTGGGACTAGAGACTTTGGGTCTCCCATCCTTAGTCCTGATGCCTGGCTTTCAATTTCCAAATTCTTTGCCCGTATTTAAAATACAGAATAAAGGTAAAATATAGCTCTATGTTTAAATTTACATCAGTCCTTAGGAGAAGATGATTGAACAGCTGTTTCCAGAATTTTCTTTGGACCAGAAGAAAACAAGTGAATGTACATGATCTACTGTGTCAAAGATCATATTCCAAATTATGCTTTATAGCACTTTAAATAAAAAGAGGTAGCGGGGGCTGGGAACTCAGACCTGCATTCCTGACTGTTCAGGAGGCTGATGATCATGGTTTAAAGCCAGCCAAGGCAGACCAATCTCCAGTTAACCAGCAGAAATCCAGACGTGCAGGCATGGTCAAGTGCTAGAGGATAGAAGTTCAGGGGGAAGCTTGAATCCTTGAGCGCAAGCAGCATATATTAGTCTAGAAATAAGTAAAAAGAGAAATGATGCCAGTCAACCCTTCCTTTCCCAGTCTCTGGGCTTACCTACAGCTCCCTTCTGGGTGCTTCTAAACTCAACCAGGCTTCCATGGGAAAATACCTAAAAGGCTGTCTACAGCCTTTTACAAATATGTCCACAGAGAAGATCCTCAGCTTTTCTGTCAAATTCTCTTCCTCTCACTGCCCCCCACCACCCACACCTTTTTTTGTGTCAGTCTGGGCTTGAGCATAAGGCCTGGGTGTTTTTCCTTAGCATTCAAGGTTATAGCTCTACCACTTGAGCCATAGCTCCACTTTGAGATATTTGGAGGTAGTGTCCTGGAGATAAGACTTATAGACTTTCCTGTCCAGGTGGGCTGTGAACTGCAGTCCTCAGATCTCAGCTTCCTGAGTAGATAGGATTAAAGGCATGAGTCACGATACCTGACTCTTCCTCAGCTTTTGAATCACTCCTTTCTTTCTATTTGAGCCCAGGGCATTTTAGAGTGTTGATAGAATAGGGTGTTGATACTCTTTATTCTTTTGACCTGTGACCACTGAGAATGATTAAGAAATGTGAGATGACATGGTAGCATACATTGCATGTGGCTGTATCACCTGTTTCTATGTATATATGAGCAATATATACTTCTACTAAGAAAGCAAAGGAAGCTGGAAACTGAAGGGTGATACCTGGGTAGAAGGGTTTATTTATTTAAATTTTGGAAAACCCTCCTTTGGTACTGTTGCCAGAGTCTCATGTGGAACCCAGCACCCTGTGTGTAGCTCGCAGGACTTTCACTATTTTGGCTGTAACTCTGTGCCACATAAATAACTACTTCAGCTTATTCTCAGGATGAGAACTCAGATGAAGTTTAGCTGCTTATCCCAAAGGAACAGAGGGTTTTTATTACAAAGGGGTCAGTCACACCAGTGCAATTCTGCAGCAAAACAAGGATAAGCCTCAAGGCCCAGGGCCAGCTTTGGTGTGGAAATTGGGTTTGCAGGTGACTCCAGGAAGGTGCAGTTTTTCTGTGCTTTGAGCTCCCAGTGCCTGTGGGCCCCTGGCCTTAGTCTCACACTCTGAGAATGCATTCCCTGCTCTCCTCTTCTCTTGCCATTCACACTCAAGACTGACTTGGCTTTCTGAAGGCCTGCATGGCTATAGTAAGTGAGTTGAGCCATGTCGGTTGTAATCATCACTTATCTATAAGATTCCATCGCTACTATCTGAGGTCTGCTTTTTCTTTCTGAGGTACTGTGATCTAACTGGGGTGGGTGGGGAGGGATGTGGGGGGGGGGAGAATCCAGCAGATTCTTGCAAGGTTGGGCCTTCTCTTGTATGTGGACTCAAGATGGGGTCCACAGAGTGTTTGTTGCATTTATTGGTTCCAGCATCACAGAAGAAGCATCGCCAAATGGGTACACAAAGGATAATCTACCCATCCAGTGATCATCCCTTGTCCACAGCTAAGCAGACAACATAACAGCACCATAGAGGCAGAACTGACGAAGCTCCAGATTTTCATTTGCAATCCTGTGCATGTACTTGCCAAGAGATGCACGGAGATCTGAAAGTGGATTGGACACAAGCAGGTTTGACCTCAACAATCACCATGCACATTATAAAAGGAAGCATATAGAAAGTTTTGGAGACAATATTACATATGAATGCATCTGGTTACACTGGTTCACAGTGAGTGCTGTGGTACCAAATGCCTCTGCATTTCTTTTTCTGTTTTCTTGTGGCACTGGGGATGAAGCCAACAAACTTGTGCATGCTAGGCAAGTGCTCCACCACTGAATGATATCCACAGGCCCATACTTATTCATTAGACTTCTTAAAGAGGTTTGACATCATTAACTCTTCGTGATCACTTGTTGACTAAGGAAAAGAAGAATTCATGAATGCCTCATAATGTGTCCATAGAAGTCTAATGCATCTTTGTTTTTGTTTTGGCAAGAAGAGGCAAGAACAAAGGAAAAAGAAAAGAATTACAAAAACAGAGGGAAAGGGAGAAAACCACATAAAACAAACCCTCATCTCCATAAGCGGTCATTCTCTTTCTCAATAAAGATTCTAAGATTTTTATTACATAATTGATTCTAAATTGAAATGGAACATGCTGGGATCTGAAGCAATGGGTGTTGGGCCAAGCCCTTGGTGATTACACAATGATAACACAATGATACTTTGGTATTCTCTCATTAGAGGAAGCACACCATCTAAGGTACAAATTACAAAAGAGACCTGGGCAGGAAGCAGAGGCTCTGCATTCTGCTGGAGGAAGTTGGACTGATAAGGAAGAAAGGGAATGAAAGAGAGCATTTGCTAGCTGTAAACAACTGGTAGACTTGCTTGTGGTAGCGTTCCTGCCTCTTGTATTTACATAAAGCACAAGGAGAGCATGTGGAATCCAGGCATATTTCCCTGGAATCCAGCACAGTGCTGCTCCAGACATACACGCACACCATCATACAACCATAGAACAAACCATAGAACAAAATGGGTGAGGTCATGCAAAATTCTACGTTTACCAAGTAGAAGAAAAACTTCATCAACATTTGGTACAGCATATGTCCACCTTTCAAACATAATTTAATTACTTGTTGACATAATGAATCCTTACTTTAAATACAATAGTTTCAAAAATGCTGTTACAATATAAAACCACAACAAAAGGTGTGCAAATAGATTGGCTATAAAAGGCAGTGAGAGGAAAAGGGCAAAGCATTTTAGAAAACAAGTCCTATAGGCAATATTTACAGTTCTGCTTTAAGCTTTGAATGCTGCTGAAGAGGAGGTAAACTCCCTTCTCCCCACTGACTGGGTGGGATGTATGGATAGGAATGAGGGTAGGCAAAACCTATAGCAAACCAGAAATCAAAGAATTCTCTCACTTTGAGTAGATAAATCTGGGTAAGGCGCACCTGTCTGTGTAATTGCATGTTGAAGAAAAGCTTTCCATGGCCCTAGGTCTTCCATCTTTCTCGTCATACAGGGCCTTGGTGTGGCTGGGCTGAAATGATTGCCATTACACTTGGATTCCTATTTTCAACATGCCACACTGCTCTGGAAGCAAGGAGATCCAAGACTCAAGGATGACATCTTTGTGAACTCAAGTACATGTGGGAGTGGGGTGTTAGTTATACATTTAGGGAATATATAATCTGACTTGGATAAGTCTTCATGTGCTTTTGATTTAGGGAAGGCTTCCCACACCTTCCATTAGCTTAGAATTTATTTAGATCTGTAGCTCTCAGCTAGGAAGGATTTTGCCCCCTGGGGGATATTCGTCAACACTAGGAGCTAGTTTTTGGATTTCAACTGGGGAGTGATATTGACATCTATTGGGTAGTGATCAAGGAGGACACGAGACATCCAACAATTACAGAGAAGGGCCTACAGTGCAAGTGGGGGGGGAGGTTTGTTTAGCCCCAAAGGTCAACAGGTAGAGACCAAGAATCCTTGTTTCAGATGAAATACTCAATGACTTGCAGAAATGTACCGCTATTTCTTCAGGTTCATGTTGGGACAGTTTTGGGAAGACCAGTATTACTAATATTTAAAGTTACATACAAATTTTTTTTTCTGCTAAGGTGATACTTGTTGCATAATGGTGAAGATGGTGAAGGATTAATCTTGAAGGAGCTCCTGTTTGGATGAGATAAGGATCCCCACACACCTCGTATGGGCTCCAGGAAGGCAGCCATTTCTTAGCACAAATGGATTAGATTTTTACATCTAGTACCTTCTGCCTCTTGCCAGTCAGGCCTGGTAAGCATTTCTCTCGAGGATGAAGGGTTCATGGCCAAATGTCTTACTTTTGTACAAGCACCTTTGCTACATTGTTTTCATAGAGTACAGTTGTAGAATAATAAATTTAGTTTCAAAGTGGTGAGCTCCAGGTGTTAGAAACCTAGATGCCAGACTTATATATTTCCTTGATCTAACAATGAGTAGTCACTTTAAAATCATTTTTTATGTGTGTTTTAAAGAATAAAGGTTAGGTGTTAGTGGCTCACGCTTGTAACTCTATCTGCTTCAGCAGGTTGAGATCTGAAGATCAATGATTTGAAATCAGCAACACAGGCAGATGAGTTAGTGAGACTCTTATCTTCAATTAACCACCAAGAATCTGGAATTACAGCTGTCACTCAAGTGGTAGAGGGCCAACCTCGAGTGCCCAGGTGCTGAGTTCAAGACACAGCATTGTCATGTACAAAAAAACTAATTATGTAGAATGTGGATAGAGAAATAACTTTGTAAATACAGCTGAATCCAGGCTTGCAGCTACACATGGGACATGGTTTAATTAAAATGAAGGGCTGAAATTGTACTTGGGCCTTTGACAGGGTAACAGGTCATGGTTTTAAGTCAAACCAGCCCTGGGGAAAGAATAAACAGTCAGATAAAAAAGTGCAGAATTTGGAAGAAAGCGTGAGCTTCTGAGGAATTTTACTCCGTGAGAGGTTCAAATTAAGGTGTAAATGTCTGGATTGTGTTTGGAAAAAGGCAGATGGGGACCATTACGAACATGGTGACAAAGTAGAGAATAGGACTCTCCACATTTGTCCCCAGGAACACTGGTCTGATGTTACCTTGCAACAAGTTAGGGAAGGCTCCACGTCACTAGGGCAAAATCACCAACATAAGAGTTTTTGGGGCTCAGCAATCTGTTGGCTCCCTCCCTTCCCCTATTTTCCTAGGGAAAAGATGACCTAATGTTACCTGCTTCAGAGTGTAGCCTTTCTGCTCAGACCTGAGATTGTGTCTTCTGTACAATTTCTGTCCCTGAATCTTCCCAGCAGCCATGTACTGGTTCCTATTGCTCTCTCATCAAACTTCAGAGATGGCTGTACTTGAGAGGCAGTGCACTCTAGCTGTGGGGACCTGGAGGAACTCCTGCTATATGCATGAAGGATGTGCTTACTATACAACCCACCCTCCAGCTTTCCAGGATCTGACCTGTTTCATTTGACTTCTTCAGGGTCTGTATGGAGGTGTGTGTAGGAGGGAAGGTGGGGGGGGGTGAGGAAGTTTAGCTTAGCAAGTCTATGGAATGCTCCTGGGGCCATCTTGTCTATACCAATGGAAATCTGGTTTGCCAATGAACAGGACACCCCCAAGAAGTCCACACTGCCATAATCCACACTCCATATTAACTGTGGTCCAGGTGAGGCAGGGTGAAAGGCAGAGTTCTTCAGGGTTTTTCTTTTTTTCTTCTTCTTCTTTTAGGGGTGGAGTGGAGTGGTGGTCCAGGGCACGTGTGTGTGGGGGTCTTTAGCTCATGTGGAAGCGGTGTTCCCCACGCGTGATGTGGGAGGAGAATTCGTACCTGTCCTGGCTGTGGTACCCGCACATGTTGCATTCGAAGGGATCCCGGAAGCCGTGGCAGCCCATGTGGATGGTGTACATGACGTGGTCGAGGAAGAGCACCCTGCAGTGTTCACACTTGTACACCTTCATCTGCTCGCCGCTCGTGCTCACCACACGCAAGGCGTCCTGCGAGTTGTCCGAGGCGCTGCGCAGCACCTCGAAGGCGCGCTGCTCCTCCTTGAGCGCCAGGCCGTTGCGGGCCAGTGGGGCGATGTGGTTGGTCAGGTAGATGAGGCCCCCGCGCTGCTGCTCCTCCGTGTTGCTCTCCGTGTCCGTCGAGTCTTGGCAGCTGTTGCTGGGGGAGGCCTCGCGCTCCGAGGACGCCGACTTGGCCTTGGATAGCAGCAGCAAGTTCTCCACGGCGCTGTCCTGCGCGGAGTGGTTGGCTCGTGGGGGCCCCTCCGTCGGGGGCTTGTGTAGCTGGTACATAGGACTGATGACGGGGACCCCTTCCGAGCCACCCGGAGGGGTCTGTACGAGGGGACGCAAGGACTCGGCCCCCAGGTAGTTGATGGCGTTGTTGATGGCCTGGTCCATGACGTGGGAGGTCACCATCTCGTTCTCCTTCTCGTAGCTGGTGCTGCTGTCATAGGCCATGTCCGACAGGCACTTGTCCCCTGTGGGAAGCAGGTGACCGTGAGTGGAAATCGACATATCTGGGAAAGGGGGAAGAAAGGGCCAGGGTACATGCACAACCAGGAAGAGACAGCGAGGTCTCTGTCCCCGTGGAACCATGGACAAGAGATGCCTTACAATGTTGGCACTCAATGGAACCTGGTTGGAAATCTGGGAAAGAAGGTTGTCCCTGGAAATATTGTCCCTGTCAGTATAAACCATGCATATCACTCCTTTCTGCCCCCACCGTCCACCATCAAGTCCTGGGGCTTGATCTCTGGGTCTGGATGCTGTCCTTGTGCTCAAAGCTAGCACTGTACCGCTTGAGCCACAGCTCCGCTTCCAGCTTTTTCTCTGATTAATTGGAGATCAGCATCTTATGGACTTCCTGCCCAGTCTGGTTTTGAACTACAATCCTCAGCTTTCAGCTAGGATACAGGTGTGAGGCCCAGGCACCTGGCTGACACACCATGCACATTTGATCAGGTTAAATCAGCACCGGTGTCTCTTTAAAAAAATCAATTATTTAAAAATTATACGTATGTATATTTATATATTTGTTGCTGGTACTAGGGGTTTGAACTCAGAGCCTTGAGCTTGCTCAGCTGTACTAACATTGAAGACATGCCTCTAGCCCTGCTTATTTTGCTAGTTATTTTGGAGACAGTGTCTCCTGGATATTTCTGCTCAGGTTGGCCTTGAACTACAGTTACAGCCTCCTAAGTAGCTAGAATTACTGAGCCACTGGTAGTTGGCTCATGTCTTTTATTTAGCATGGTAAATTTTGATTGTGTGTGTGTGTGTGTGTGTGTATGCCAGTATTGGGTTGAACTCAGGACCTTATTCTCTCCTTGGCTTTTTTGTTCAAGATTGGCATACTACCGTAGTTCCACTTCCAGCTTTTTTTTTAAAGCAGTTAACTAGAAATAAAAGTCTTATGGATTTATCTTTGGGCCAGGATCCTCAAATCCCAGCTTCTTGTGTAAATAAATAGGATTACAGATGAGCCACTGACAGCTGGTTCTAAACATAAATTAATTTATTGTTAGTATTTAAAATGATGTTCCTTCAATTGTGTTTTAACTACTTTAAAATTGCTTGCTTACCATCAATTAACATACATAATTATACTTTGTTCATAACAATAATAACAATATGCAATACGCTTATTTAAATGTTGTTACGTGATATAGTATTCAATGTAGAACTTCAGTAATCTAGTCAATATGTAATCAAAATATACAATGATTCTGTTACCTATAATAATGCCACATGTTTATATAATTAGCACAAAGATTACATGGGCTCTAACTTGGTTTGAGGGGGAAAGACACAAATATAATTCTCCCTCCCCCATGTTTAGAACAAGGAAGCATACTCAGTGGAAACATGGCATGAAGTAGGAAGGAAAGAGAGGAAAAGGAAATATCATTAATTTATTCTTGTAAAACTAACAGAGAACTGTGGCTGGGAACTCAGTGACTTGGGCCTCAAGAAACTTAGCTTCTAGCTAAGCATAGGCTCATACGTGTAGATCTCATATCAACCAATTCAAACAAAAACTAAAACTAAAACAAAGCTCTCCCCTGAAGGGGAGACCTCCAAGGGAGAGGTACCCTCAGAGGGCACAGGGAGACCCTGGGCTCTCCTCTGCCTCTCTGGTTTCCTAGCCAGGAAACAAGTGATTCTGCTTTCCCATGTGGATTCTCCATAATCTGCTGCCTTGCCTTAGGTCCAAAAGTAACAGGGCCAAACTGCTTATGGATAAAAACCTCTAAAATAGTGAGCCCAAATGGACCTTTTGTCTTTATAAGTGGATCATCACAGAAATTGTGTTATAGTGGTAAAAACCTGACCAAGTGATTAACAGAGACTCCTTCCTTGGTAAGGATGACATTGGAAACTAGAGCTGGCTTCATGTAATTAGCTATGCAGTAGACCTTTCAGCAGGGAAGTGAAGTAACTTTCCTTAAAGATACACCTCCCAGTCAGAGCTTAATTAGCTAATTCAAGCAACTGCTTGAACTCTCATTGACAGGATCAATGACTTGTGTTCTCAGTGATAGACTAAAGTAAGTCAGAGCAGAGGAGTCACCAGAGAAAGTCTGAGCTGTTTACACTTCATCCTTCAGAGTCTGAATTGTGGCCGAAGGATGATGATGAGGCTGGTGGGCAGGCAAATCCCGATGTCTCTGGCTCACGGTGAAATCCTCAGCTTCACCTGAGTGCCATCTTATTAGAAGAAAGAAAGTGACTGCACAGCTCATAAATGTAATAATGGTCTCGTAAATCTGCAATCAGGCTGGGTGCTGGTGGTTCACATCTGTAATCCTGGCTAATCAGGATGCTGGGATAGGAAGACTGAGATTCAAAGCCAGCCCAAGTGGACAAATCCACCAGAATTTTAAGCTTAGTCAGCAAAACCTGGAACAGGGTCATGCCTCAAGGAGAAGAACACTTGCTCTGTGAAAAAGCCAAGTGAGAGTAACAGCGCCTGAGTCCAAGCCCCTGCACCAGCACAAAACAACAAAAAAAAATCTGCAATTATTATTCATTCTTCAGGGATGGAATCCTCACCATACTGTGATGTGTCTTTGTGCTGCGTGTGCTAGTTTTAACAGTTTAGTGTCATTTGTCTTCATTAATCGGTGATTAACAAGTGGGACATGCCCTAATAATGGCACAATGTGATCTTTAGACCACAGAAGGACAAAAATGTCCAGGATCAGTGGCTCACATTTGTAATCCTAGTTACAAAGGAGGCTGAGATTTGAGGATCATCATTCAAAGCCAGCATAGGGAAGGGCAAATCTGAGAGAATTGTAGTTCAAACGGTAAAGTACCAATCCTGAGTGACAAAGTTAAGGGGGAGAGCAAGGCCTAGAGTTCAAGCCCCAGTATCAGCACAAAACAAAACAAAACAATTTCGTAGCATTCCTGAAACCACTCAGGTTTTTAAAAATTGCTTTTGTAGCAAGGTACCGAATGTCTTGTTATAATAATTCCAGAACAAAAGGAATTTAATCAGCTTTGTATTTTTCCCCAAAACCATAGTAAAAAGTTGCCTATTCTGCTGGAGGCAAAAGTGATGTGTAGCCTCATTATGGGAGGTGCTTTCCACTGAAACACTCAGTGTCTCCCCAAAGTCATGGCAGTTTCCTGAGTACCTATGGAAGTCTATTGTTTTAGAAGCTTAGTATAAATAACCAATGAGTGGGGGGGGGTGTTGGAAATCACACATACATTTCAGATTGGCAAGCCATCTTGAATGTACTCATGGAATTCTTCTCCCTCAATATGCATCAATGTGAGAAAAATAAAGCCTATACAATGCATCATAAATCAGCTAAGGAAAGGAGAGCACTATAATGAAATTCCATCCATCCATCCATCCATCCATCCATCCATCCATCCATCCATCCAATCTATCAATAAATAAAAAAAGAAACAGAAAATTTTAGCATGCAGTATAGGACAAAGCCTGGGGCTGAGCTCAGTCTCAGAAACCTTAAGTATGGCTTTGGTAACGTTCTCCACATACACACATATCCTTAGAATGATAGAGAAATAGTTCAAATTGATTTGAATTGCCCTTCCATTTCTGATCAAAGAGCTCTCCTAGCAAGAATCAGAGAACAGTAGAGAGGTCATCAGAGAGGCCAGTTCCTTTGACAAAAGGAAGGCTTAGGTGGTGTCCACTGAAGGAGAGGTCTCCCTAAAGAGCCCAGTGTCCCCTGCAGTATGGAAGGTATTGTAGCACTGTTGGTTGGGGGACATTTCACTGGATCTCAAGATAATGAAGGTGGGGGGGGGGAGAGAGAGAGAGAGAGAGAGAGAGAGAGAGAGAGAGAGAGAGAGAGAGAGAGAGAGAGAGAGAGAGAGTCTTTTTTAACAAAGACAGCAGTTTGCCTCACCTGAACTCCCCCAGCCCCATCCTTGGCATTCTTTCAGGATTTAAAAAAGTCGATAGATCTCACAGGAAAATAAATGTCTCAGATATAGTAGGAAGAATGTTGAAATGTCAATCAAGCTATATCAGCCCAAGTGGAATAAGCGGGATTTAAAAAAAAAAAAACCATGATTGCTTTGAAAATATTTTCGAATAATATGAAGGAAGAAAGGCAATAAAACAAATACATAAGTCCATGTTAGGGAAAAAGAAACTTAATTCAAGGAAGAGAGGAAATGCCTCATAATTGTACTCTATAATGTGGAGTTAATTTTAAAAATATTCAAAGATAACATTCCTAAACAAAAGAAAAAGGAAAAAAGATTTAACATTTCAGGACATTTAGTGAAATCCCAAACAATAAGTTTACTTAATATATGAATTAGAAACAGAAAATAGTAGGATAAAAACTACCAAAAGTTGAAGTACTATAAAGATAGCAAACACCAGATGTAACAATGAGTAAAAGTAAAAAAAAAAAAAAAAGAGAAAGAAATAAGAACAAACTTACAAAAATGGTAACAGACATAAAAGACAAAAATTTCAGGGTATGTATAACTTAACACTCCCCCTCAAGATCATCATGTACAGAACCAATGTTATATTTATGTAAAAGGAAAATTTTCCAGAAGCAGAGAGAATAAAATAGAATTCTCACATTAAAATCATACAACTTTTTATTCAAAAGGCAAAACACTAAGACACATCCAGTCTAGATAAATGACTAGGGATCAAGAAATTTACAGCCAGATGCCAGTGGCTCACACCTGCCATCCTAGCTAGTTAGGAGGCTGAAATCTGAGGATGGAGATTGGAAGCTAGATTAGGCAGGAAAGTCTAGGAGACTCTTATCTCCAATTAACTACCAGGAGAAAGAAAAAAAAGCTGAAAGAGGAGCTGTGGCTCAAGTGGTAGAGTGCTAGCCTTGATCAAAAACAAAAGCTCAGGGACAGTACCCAGACCCTGAGTTCAAGCCCTAGGAACAACACACACACACACACACACACACACACACACACGCATGCACACACGCACACGCATGCACATGCACATGTGCAAAATTTGCAGCCGGAAGAAAATATAAGTCACTTCAAAGAAAAAAAATGGACTGGACTTAGATGTGTCCATTGCAAAGTTTAAGAAGCATCACCATAAGGCAACATGAGGCAAGAATTAGGATTCATGGGAAAAGTGATGCTCAGGCATGCACTCTGCTAGGAGGCTCTTTAGGTTCAAATGTTCAAATCAATGGAGACAATGAGCACCTATGCTTAAACCAGCACAGGCAGCTCCCACCTATCCATGGGGCTGAGATCTGGAGGATCTTAATTCACAACCAGCAGAAGCAGAAAAGTCCGCTACACTTCATCTCCAATTAACCAACAAAAAGCAGGGCTGGAGATATGGCTCAGGTGCTAGAGCACCAGCCAAGCAAGCAAGGCAAACAAGCTCAAGTCCATTTGATGACTCTCTTGTTTTTTGTTTTTTTTTTTTAGAACAAAATATGCTAGGGAAATTACAATGACTAGCAATTAGTTTTCTCTTTATATTTAATTATTTTACTTACCCTAATGGCTAGCCAAACTGAAAACAATGCTTAACGCCTTATCAGCCTTTCCTACTGGGCACACTGGTCCTGTCAGGCTCTTCTGTCTTTTCTGGAGGGTAGGCAAGGAATGTTGCCAACAAAGCCAATACTATCTGCCTCAGGCCAAAATTCAAATGTACAAATCTGAATCAGAGCTCACTTATCAATAAAGTGAAAATATATGCCCCTTGGAGCAATATTCAGTATTTATACCATTTGTAAAGTGCTTTCTAGTGTGGAATACTCTGCCACATCCACTTTTCCTTCTGCTCCTCAGGATGGCTCTGGGAAGGAGGCAGAGCCTCTGACCCATGCCCATTTCAGAGATAGAAACGCTGAGTCTAGTCCCACTCAAGACTGACTCCCTCACCACTTAGTCACTGCCAGGACTGGATTCAGGATCCTAGAACTCTTTCAATTCCACCATGCTGGACCAGCAGGTGGAACAGTAGCTGTAACTCCTATTTTCTCCTTTTCCTTTTACTTAGGGGAGAAAGACAGCATCTGGGAGAAGAAGAATGGCCTCTGAGAACCATCTCTCATTATTTTAGAAATGATGGCATGTTAGCGATGGCTGATGGAAATGCAGTGGGGCTGCAGTGAAATCAGGGCAGGAAGTGGGCTAGGCTTGAGCTGCCAATCACCAGCTCCTGGGGAAATTACCAACCCTACACAGCTGCTGCAAGCCCTTCCACATTCCACTTCTGCTCTCCTGGTCCTCCTGTTCCCATAATCCACTTCCTCCTGACTTTAACCTCTCCCCTGGAAACCTCTGTCTCATCTTTGCTTGCTCCATTAGAGTCAATTGTTTCGGAAGCCTCTGATTCAAGACAAGACCCCCTTGCAGTGGAGCAAGTGGAGACAGTAATAGTGTTTTGGTACACATTTCACTTATATCGATGTGTGACAAGGAGCTACAGATGTCCACTTGGAATTCTTTTGGATCCCTTTGTGAAAGAGGAAGTCACATCCTGCTTCCTGGGGTCAATAAGTAGTCAGAACCCTTGGACATGCTTGCTGCTTTGTCTCTTCTCTTTTCTCTTATCCTGCCAATCCCTCATCAGGACTCCCATTTTAAGTGGGCACAGCTGGGGTGGGAGGCTGTGCCTAAGTCTGCCTGATATCCCCAGATACCCCATCAGCTAAGTGTCAGACCAGGACTTCCTTCTTACTCTGCTCGGAAAACCAAAGGCCTCCCTCATCTTCATAATTCCCAAGCTCATAATGGCCAAGACAAATCCACCTACCCTTCCAAAATCATCTAATGGGACACCCCCCCACTTTCTCTGCATCCTTCACTGTTCGATCTATTGAATCAATGAATTAAAATGGAGTCCTATTTGAAAGAAGATGGCATCCAAGAACTTTGACATTCTTTCCTGAAGCCACTTTTCTGAGCCCCCCCGCCCCCCACCCAGGCCTCAGTGAGTATTTTCCCAGTTCCTAGCTATCTCTCAGCATAAAGTTACCAGGGGCTATCTACACTAGGAGGTCACACTTGTAGTAAACCCTGAACTCTAATCACTTTCCAGATCTTTGTTTGCTTCTTCTTCCAAATGGCATCTGACTCCATGTACCCACTCCACCCTCACCCTTCTTTCCTCTTTCACCAAGCCTCCCCCTCCTCTTTCCACTGCAGTCACCACTGCCTCAACTTCTGCTTTCCAATCAATTTTTGGCCCATGCTATCTCTACGTTCCAAGCTGCTGTTCCCATCGAAAATATGCTCACACTTTTTCTGTTCCTTCTGAATGAGGCTCCAGCTCGTATGTTGGCCTTTGAAGGCAATTGCTCTCATAGCCAGAATTATAACCTGGGACAACTTCACTTCCCTTATTTCCTGGTGGGCATTTGAGCTGGATTATATCTACACCCCCAAAAGGTACTAGCTGACCTTTTCCAGAACCTACCACTAGCATTGATGTTTCTCCTCTCTGATTCTTCCAATACCATAATATACCAATATCCTGTTCCTCTCTCTAGATTCACCTCAGCTCTGCAAAGCTCTTACTGATCTCTTTCCTGGACATCATCCTTTGGTTCTTGATCGTAATAGCTGACTGCCACATGGAGGGCCTTTACATGGTCTCATATCCTTGGGGCCACTTTATGTCCACAATGGCATGCGCTTTGATCTTTCCTTGCCTTCCAGAGTCTGCTCTGGGAATTTTATATATTATTATACTGGGTAACAGCTTCTCAACGAAGCTGAATAGGTAAGGATTTAATGGTGAAAACAGCAATCTTGGTTGGATGTTCAGTTCACTGAGCCATTCCCAGGGCCAGTTACTGTGTGATTTCTCCTGTGAATGTTTAGTCTCCATTAGGGAGAGGTTATGTGTTTTTTGTATAAAACAGAAATCTGTAATTCAGAAAGGGCAGGAGGCACAGAATATCCTGCTGTTCAGAACCCCCTGGTTCTCAGTGCTGGGTAGACTGACCAGGCCACCTTCAGAGGGACAGGAATGACAAGCAGAACACACCAAAGGCCCAGGATGCCACCAAAATCAAATCTAAGAAATGGGAGGTTTATCTTGAAAAGTAAGGATTTTCTTTTCTTCTCCTCTCAACTTAATTTCACTTGACTCTCAAAACACCCACATAGAGTTGTTCATTAGGAGACAGCAAACGTTTAACTCTTACCAAGAAATTTCTGAGGCATAGAGCTCTTACG
This sequence comes from Megascapheus bottae, assembly GCF_031878675.1. NCBI lineage: Eukaryota > Metazoa > Chordata > Mammalia > Rodentia > Geomyidae > Megascapheus > Megascapheus bottae. Next base: position 27,137,963 of record NC_143513.1, on the reverse strand, counting down.
TTTGGCGACGTTACTTGCTAGTCTGTCCAGCACGAGGGATCTCTCTGATCCTATCTTGCACAGGTCTTCTGCCATCTCACTGTGATTAGTTTCTTCTTTAATGACTAAAGTGAAAGACAGTGAGAGAGGCCAGTTTATTAATGCTTACATTGAAAGGATGCTACCATGTTCAGTGTTATAGGTGACTGTTGTGAATCTCCTTCAAGAGCCAGAGCCTATTGTGAGATTATCATCAATTCTCTCTGCATCTGGGCTGCCAGACAGACAGCAGCTTCAAAAATGCCAGTGGTGAGCCAGCCATTTGTTAGGGTTCCTTCCTTTCATATCTGTTCACTGAATGTTACAACTAAGACCACAAGATCAGGCACCACCTCCATCTCCCAAAGTGGGACTGCAATGATGTATTGGTGAAACTGTGGAAGGTCCTTTCAACTTTCAAAAATACTTCCATGTCTACTAGCTCAATGGTTCCTAACAAGAACTCTCTGAGAACTGAAACCGGTCAGATCCAGAAATGGCCCCACAGTCTGATTCCATAACTGTCACAGTGAGCAGAGATACAGGAAGGTAGTCATTTTGGATCCCACAACACATCTTGGCAAACTGAGAGGGAAAAAATACCCAGACATTTCTTATGTGTGAACATAGGCAAACTCCTCTGGTGGGCAATTTTTGGTCAATCTCTATTTTTTCTATACTATTGTTTCCTCTCCATCACTGCAAATATAATTTTATGCCTTGCATAGTCTTAGCTATACTTACTTGTAGTTTTTATAGTGGGAAATTTTTGAAATATAGCTGTTTCATTTCCCTCAAATGACTCCTGACCTAAAAGGAACTGAAAGTATCCATTGATTATCTTCTGCATATCTGATCAAGTCTTCTACTTCATTGCTCTTCTGTCTCTGCTTTCCCCCCTCAGACATTTTGGGCTGCTTTATCACAAGGCCTTTCAGGTTTATCTGTTCCTGTTATCAGGTGATCTATGTATTCTTCAAAGCATTCCATACATTACAGCTACATTTTCAGGTAGTACTAGACTTGTCAATCTTTCTATTTATTTTCTCAGATAGACTTTATGATAAAGAATCCCACAAGATTTACAGAACAATTTTATGTCAAAAGCATGCCTTGATTTGGGTTCCTGTATATCTGTTCCCCTCTCCTCCTTCACTCCCTCTTCCATTCTCCACATTTTCTTCCTTCCCTCATGATGTTTTGGTAGCAAACCTCAACAAAGATCATATTGCCTGGCAACCTGATCTATAAGTATTTTATATCTTCATTATGGCTGAAAACCATTTTAGAAAAAACCCCCACATACTTCCATTTGGATACCATTTCTGGTGTGTGTGTGTGGGGGGGTGTATTTAATGGTGATTTCAATTTAAGTAGGTCAAGTTCAATGCATACTGACATAGTTGATAAAAAAAAATCAGGATAGAAGCCAGGTGCTGCTGGCTTATGCTATAATCCTAGCTACTCAGGAGTCTGAGATCTGAGGATCAAGGCTCAAAGCCAGCCTGGGCATGAAGGCACATGAGACTCTTATCTCCAATTAACCACCAGAAAACCAGAAGTGGCACTGTGGCTTAAGTGGGAGAATGATAATTTGGAGCTGAAGAGCTCAGGGACAGCACTTAGGCCCAGAGTTCAAGCCTTAATACTAATTATATGTATATGTGTGTGTGTGTGTGTGTGTGTGTGTGTGTAGACCATGTTCTGATAGGAAAGCTACACATAAACCCACAAGACTCCATTTTATTGATTACACTTATGATCTGCCAAGCTAATGTGCTTGTTAATATTTTCCTCCCTTGTAAAGCAGGCCCAGTGGCTGCCTTAATTGCCCCATATCTCAAGTGGGGTTTCTTCCCCATCTCATACATGGTCTGATAAGGCCTTGATCTCAAGTAGCCCACACTAAGGGAAAGAACAGATCCCTCCAGTCCCACATCGCTGGCTACTTTGTCCTTAGGCAAATAACTCGGTTTCTTGTGTAACTTGAGGCTCTAGAAAACTTAATTTTTCCCATAAAGATATTAAGACCTGATATTAAGATATTAAGGTGACCTAAAGAAAATTATCATTAGACAAATTAATCTTTTCCCATAGGCATTATTTTTATTTAATGCCTCCAAACCAAGAGGATTTGGGAGATCAAAAGGATGACATGTCTGTCCCTCTAAACACAAAGGAGGAATGGCCCCTGGGGAACACGGAGGGACAGGAGAGGAAGAGCACACATGAGAAGGCATAGGTTCAACCAGCCCTGGCATAGTTCTCTGAGCGAATGTGTCCAAGACCCAGAGCCTCCCTCCTGACCCCCAGGACTGTATACCTAAATCTAGGATACTCTCCAAGCCCCTGCACTGGAAGCTTGGTCCTGAGGATAGAGTGATACTAATGGGAGGTAATGGGATCATTGAGGGATGGGATCTTGGGGGAGGAGGAGGTTCTTGTTTTTGTTCTTTTTTTTTTCCCAGTCAGTTGTGGGACTTGAACTCCGGGCATGGGCGCTGTCCCTGAGCTCTTCAGCTCAAGGTTATTGCCCTACTTCTTGAGCCACAGCACCACTTCCAGTTTTCTGTGGTTAATTGGAGATAAGAGTCTCATGGACTTTAAGCAGGGTGTGGTGGCTCATGCCTGTAACCCTAACTAATCAGGAGGCTGAGATCTGAGGATCAAGGTTCAAAGCCAGCCCAGGCACAAAAGGACCCGAGACTTTTATCTCCAATTAACGGTCAGAAACCAGGAAGTGGGGTAGGGCAGTAGCCTTGAGCTGAAGAGTTCAGGGACAGTGCCCAGGCCGAGTTCAAGCCCTAACACACACACACACACACACACACACACACACACACACACACACACACACACACACACACACACAAGAGTCTCACAGACTTTAGTGCCAGGGCTGGCTTTGAACTACACGATTCTTAGATCTCAGCCAACTGAGTAGCCAGGATTACAGGCGTGAGCTACCGCACCTGGCAAGGGGAGGTTCTTAGATCATTGAAGGTGTACCCTCAAATGGAAGCCATGGGATCCTAGATCTTTCCTCTCTCTGTTTGCTCCCTGACATATGATGTAGGATTTTGCTCCAGCCAGGAGGTATTGCTTTACCTCAAACCCAAAGCAATGAGGCCAACTAGACATGGATGGAACATCTCAAATCATAAACCTAAATAATCTTTTCTTTTTGTAAGTTCATCTTCTTAGGTGTTTGTTATAGAGATGGAAAGATGGCTAGCCCAACACAGATTGTGCAAAGATTAGTAACGATACTATCATAATGTCACACACCTTGATGCGATGAGATGTAAGAAGATTCAATTAAATGAATTAATGTAATTAATATATTATATATGAATTAATGAATTAAATGGAAGCCTGGCTTTTTCTGTGGCCACACTGTGGTCACATGCCTGTTCCTTGCTACAGAAGCTTTCTTGCCCTTTGAGAACATGAAAGCATCACTGTAGTGCTCTAAACCACTTGACCACCAGTTGGGGACTAATGAACATTCTCAGAGTGACACTGATTCACACCACCGAGTAACATTTAGCATATACCACCAGCAACTCAACTTACTGACATGTAGACAAAGAGAGGAGAATGGAATTGATGAGGTCCATCTGTTGGAGATTTCAACTTCTCTTTTATGGATGTTCATGATTCATGATAAGTGTGTGTGTGTGTGTGTGTGTGTGTGTGTGTGTGTGTGTTTGGCTCCTTGCTGTTCCAGGGACTTTGTGCTTGGAGGCTGGCCATATGGAAATTGGCACTCACACTTGAGAGATGAGCCCCGGGACCACATTCAAAACTGAGGTTCAGTGGTGAAACTTGAGCCTGAGTCTCAGTAGAATGAGCAGGTCATTTCCTCAGCAATGAAGATGGTGGAGGACACAACGAATACCCACTTGCTCTGTTCCTTCATTGTGTTCCTTCTTAACTCCAAGTACATGGGTGCATGTTGAAAACCTTCATTCTATAGGGCTTTGCATTACTGTAATACATTTTTTTGTGTGCTGGTACTGGGGTTTGAACTCAGGGCCTGGGTGACAACCCCAACTTTTCCCCATATGGCTAGTACTATAAGACTTGAGCCACAGCTACACTTCTGGCTTATTTTTTTCAGTGATTAATTAGAGATAAGAATCTCATGGACTTTCCTGCTTGGGCTGGCTTTGAACCATGATCCTCAGATATCAACCTCTTGAATAGCTAGGATTACAGACATGAGCCACTGGCACCTGGTGATATAAGCACTATTTAATTGTCTAAAATGACTCATAAAACATTACTATATTAATTATATCATTAGGAACAGTTTCTTCCAAGACTCATTAAACTCAGCTTTTATAGAAAAATAGAATACCTGAGTATTAACATTCTTATTTTATTTTATTTTTCATTTTTTTTCCAGTCCTGGGCTTGAGCTTAGGGCCTGAGCACTGTCCTTGGATTTTCTCAAGGCTAGAGCTCTATCACTTAACCCTTGGCACCACTTCCAGCTTTTTGCTATGTAGGTAGTCCCAAGGAATTGAACCCAGTTCTTCGTGTATGCTAGGCAAGCACTCAACCACTAGGCCAAACTCCCGGCCCAACCAAACATTCTTATTTTAAAGAGTTTTCTACTCAGGGCTCTGGACACAATTTGATAATTTACTATTATTATTATTATTATTATTATTGTTGTTGTTGTTGTTGTTAGTATTACTATTCTCACATCTGAGTTTCTTCTTTTCCACTCACTCTTATTACTTTTCTAGTCTAGACAGAAACTAAATCATAATTTCAGGATTCTTCACTTCTCAGGTGAGATGCCTCTGGCCTTGAGAATTCAGCTGCCAATTCTAGGACCCCAGAAGGTGAGAGGAGGGAGCACAGCAACCAGAGCTCTCATCATGTGATATGTGATGTCACTGTGCCAAGACTAATCTTCACTGATTTTTTAAGGACTTCTTTTCTAACAATTCTTTTCTCTTGATATCATGTGCCATTAACAATCTGTGTATACCTACCTGGGTGAATTTTTCTTTATGAATCATTTGCTGAAGTCAACACAGTACATAGGGCTTAATACATTTCCTAGGAAATTAGGATTCTCCCTTACTGTCCCACTGAGGGAGTGATAAGTGATAAGTGAAAGAGTTTTAAAAGAGGCTAGCAACATCTGGTCTATTTATAAACCATTTCTGTACTCATCAAAAAAGTCCTTACTAATAACTGCCACTGAGGTGAGTAAAAGCAGCCGTTTCAGTCTCCTCATATTATCTTAGATGTAAGTCAAGTGATGTCTCTTGGTGGAACACACATGACATAGCTCAGAAGACAAATGCTTCTCCATGGATCCTTTGACAGCCTTCATATTACTGACTGTCAGGGTCTTCCAACAAGCTTCCCCTTTGTCTTCCTGGCATGTGCCTCAGTCTAAACAGATAATTGAAGGCAGATCCTGAAAGTTCATACTTGATCACCTTTATGAAAAAAATTTAAAACCAGATTTCATATACTTTGATTACTAAATATGAAGAATCAATCACCACTCTAGGTTTTGTTTTGTTTTGCTGGTGCTGAAGAACAAACCTAGGACTTCATGTTCTACCCAAAGTTAAAACTAGTATCTTCAAAGTTAAAAACTTTTGACAGCTACTTAAAAGCAGCATTCCTTTATATTTGTGTGTGTGCGTGTGTTTCATTCCTGGGGCTTGAACTCAGGGCCTGGGTATTGTCCTTGAGCTTTTTTAGCTCAAGGCTAGCACTTGATCACTTGAGCCATAAGTCTACTTCAAGCTTCTTGGTGGTTAATTGGAGATAAGAGACTCAAGGCCTTTTGTATCATGTCTGAATTTCAACTTCAATCCTTAGATTTCAGCCTCTTGATTAGCCAGGCTGAAGAGGAAGAATTTTTTTTTTTGGGGGGGGATGGTAATGGGGCTTGAACTCAACCTGGGCACTGTCCCTGAGCTCTTCAGCTCAAGGCTACTGCCCTACCCCAGGGCCTGGAGGTGTCCCGAAGCTCTTAAGCTCAAGGCTACTGCCCTACCCTTGAGCCAAGCCCCACTTCCCGCTTTCTAGAGGTGAATTGTAGATAAGAGTCTCAGGTCCTTTTGTGTCTGGATTGTCTTTGAACCTTGATCCTCAGATCTCAGCCTCCTGAGTAGCTAGGATTATAGGCATGAGTCACCACACCTGGCTACAGGCAAGCTCTGGCTGCTCAGATAAGGACTTGGAAATTAAAGAAGGTGTTCTTCCTAGGGAAGTCATGTGTATGGCCCCAAAGATCCCTCCCTCACAGCATGGTGGGAAGTAGGCCAAGCAAAGTTGAGAGGGAGAAGGGCCCAGGCCCAGTCTGGGAGCTTTGCTGCTTACCTGGGTACAATGTGCCTGGAAGACCCATGCTTTCCAAGTAGTTGTGGCAGCGCTCTTTATGTTCCTCTAAAGAGCTCCGCTGTTTATAGCTTCGGCCACAATATCCACATTTGTGAGGTTTACCAACTGCAGAAAACACAATTGAATTCAAAACCCCAATTAAATATTGACCATCTGTGTAATGGGAATGCATGTGGTACAATTATTACTAAAAACCTTCTACCCTTGAAAGTTAAAAACATTATAGACTTGGTAAGGAGTCCAGGGGACTACTGAATTATCCCACAGACTCAGTTTCATCTTGTTCTATCCTAATTTGTCTACTGTGGTAATAAATTAATTCTTTCCTATAAGTCACTGTAACTGGGTGCTGATGGATCACACTTATAATCCTAGCTACTCATGAGGCTGAGATCTGAGGATCACTGGTGGAGGTGTGGTTCGTGTAGTAGAGCAATAGCCTTGAACTTATAGGCTAACAGTTAGCATGAAGTCATGAGTTCAAATCCCAGAAGCCCCAGTACCAGCACACACACACACACACACACACACACACACACACACACACACGTGCGCGCGCTACTGAAATCTGTCTTTTAAATGGAAAAACTGAACCATGAATATGCTATCATAAGGACAGAAATATGAGGAAGGCCGGATAACATACAAATTAACCTCCAGAGTGAGCATGCAGTCCATGTGTAGGCTCTGGGCTGGGTCTGGCTCAACACTGGTGCTATATCTAATGCAACCATTCTGAATTCAATTTAGGAGACTAAGCTGGATAATTGAGGTGTCTTAGAAACCATGGTAAGTAAAAATGCTTTAGTTAAATCAACGTTCACTCTCCTATGTAATACCAAAATATTTCATGTAAGACCATACAGTATAAAAATACAAAATGGAAAGTTTCAATGAAAATATAATTTTTTTTATCTACAAAGGAAAGCCAAAATGTATTTCCATATACATGGAAAATGTATATTTTGCATAAATAGAGGTGATGGAAACGCCATGTTACCCCTACACGGAATATGAGGATGATGTAGCCTTTACATCAACTGTGTTCATTGGAAGAAATTATACTGGTGGAAATAGTCTCTGTATGTTTATCCAATATAGCACCCTCTATGCTGTTCCATATGACTGACATCAGTCACGTATGACAATTCAATGTTCAAAGTGTGGCTAATGCCACAGAGGAATGAGGTTGTCATTCCCCATAACTTTACATGACTAGGATCAAAATATGACCTCTGACTTGTGGTTAGTGTATTGGGATAGTCTAGGCAATGAGTTTATCTCTTCCTGGATTTCACTGAATGGTATTTCAAGAAAAGAAGACTAATGAAGACTAGTAAGGAATTACTAAGTCTTCATAACATACCTATGTTAAAGACTACTTAAGATAGCATTTGAAAAGATAAGTTTGCTTCAAATGCTTATATGAGGAGTACAAACTTCCACCCTAAAACCAAAATCTTTTTCTCAGGCTGTTTCATTTAACACGTTAAAAAATATAAAAAGCAGAAGCATTCAAATCGAAACATTTGGAAACTGGTTTAGTCAAGGCTTTTGTTGGTTGAATTTTTTTCCTAGGTGAACCAAGACCATGATTTAAGAAGATTCATATGAAAAAAAATCCAAAGCTTGATTTTAGAAAACAAAATCATCTTTCTTTATATAGAAAGTTCCATACCTCAAACATTAAGAAATAATGCTTAAAAGGGAGAATGAATAAATGCATTCTTTATAAGCAGGTAAAGTAAAGTATATCTTCTGGTAGGAAAGTATGTCTCTAATATAGCTGAGAACTTCCAAACAAGCCATGAGGATGGAAGGGTCACTGCTTCCTCCTGACCTCCTAGGTCATCTTCAGTGGCACAAGTTCGGCAGTCACAGATGTGCTGGTGTCTGGAAGCTCACATCACCAGTGACAAGGGAAGCATGTTGGCGATCCTGGTTTTATATAGAATATGAGGTGTGACTACTCCACAGGGGAAGAGAATGTTGCATGTCTGAATTTTTTAAAGACTGAAATCTTCATTTCACCTAGGGAAATCATTTTGAAGGCCCTAAATCATTGTCTTTGATTTTGTTCTCTCTCCAAGAGGTTTGTATGTTTCAAGGGTACATTCAGACTGCAGAAGCATCACTGCTTCAGGTCCGTACTGGATTGCTTCACTAACTCAGAAATGAGATTCCCAGGTTTACCACTTGGTAGACCATACTGAGAGCCGGAGATTGTCTTGCCTTGAGGAAAATGAGAAGACATGGAGCCAGAAAAACACAAAAACACTCCTCGAGTATGTTCCTAATTTCACAGGGAAGACCAGACAGATACCACCTTACTTAACTTTTAAGGACTGACATGTGGAAGACATTTATTCTATACATTGGAGTAATGAGAGAGTGCCTACTGTATTATCCACCACCAGCATGGATTTTCCTTTCTCTTCTGCATCTACTACGTCCTTAATACGCTGGAGGTCAAGGAGATGGATATAATAGGTCTCTTATACCCTGGTGGTACCTTCGAAAAGACAGCCTGATGTCTTTCAACCTTTTGCATAGAATACATGTCCCATCTTCTGGGACAGCTCCTCCTCATCCTGCTGTACCCTGGATTCTGGATGGGCAAGTTTCTCCCCCACATCCACAACATCTGCGTGGAGAGGCTGCTGCTGGGACAGATGATTAAAAAAATGGCAGAGTGATGGCTGGTTTAGCTGTGGCAGTCTGTGAAGGTAGGGACAGGGCCCATCAGTCCCAGTGGCTTTCCCAAATTGTCCTAGGGCATTCCATTAGCTATCCTCAATGACACAGAATAGAGAAACTCACATGTATCATACTCCATGGTATACTGTAGGCAGGTATAGAACAGATGGGTAGGCTTAGGGAGCTACTGGATAATAAGCCACTCAAAGGCAGAAGATCCAACTCAATTAAGAAGTGATTTGTACAACACAAGTTAACAGTGTTTCCACAAATATCCTATGTTTATTCTAAGGATGACCTACTGGGACTTCAGTTCACTGATGCACTTTTTGTATGTTCTGTTACTGTGACTTGAACTCAGGGCCAAGATGCTATCCCTCTATCCCTCAGCTTGCTTGCTCAAGGGTAGTGCCCTATTACTTGAACCACAGCTACACTTCGGGCTCTTTTTTTTTTTTTTTTTAGTGGAGAATTGAAGATGAGAGTCTCACAGACTTTCTCCTCCCAGGCTGGCTTTGAACCTCCGTGTTCTTCAGATCTCAGCCTCCTGAATAGCAAAAATTACAGGCATGAGCAACATTTTAAGAAAATGCTGCCATTTACATTCTCCTGACAGCTTCAAACTGACTTTTCTTACTCAATCCTTGAGTGGTATTCCCCTAGGCTGGGGAATCCAGTACAGCCTGGATTGCCAGGACTGGGAGGTGAATTTCCTCTGGGTCACACTTATGAATACAATCACCCATCATTGCCATTTAAAAATACTCCCTCTAAGAAAGAAGGCACGTCCATGTGGGTTAACCACCGACATAAAGAACTGCAAACTCTGGGCGCATGTGTAGTACATCAGTAGTACAGTATAGCGGGCAGAATCCTTGGCAAAAATCCACTTACCCAACACTGTAGTGAAGAGGCTTCTTCTGAAGATTGCTAGAAATGGAGGCCTTCCTCCTGTAGTTGAGTCTGTATATATTGAGTCTGTATGTATTAGATTTCCTTTTGTTCAATGGGAAGGTGAGATGCTAAGTAGGGGTCAGTACCAAGGAGGCTACACTGAGGAAGGTAAGCTGGGCTGATGAACTGGCCTAGGGCCACTGTGCACCCAAAGTGGATGCTCCTGTGCCCAGACTGGGCTTCCCAACTGCCCAGGAAACCTACCAGAGTGTGTCCTTAGGTGGCCGGTGAGGGCGTCCCTCCGACGGCAGGCATAGTTGCAGAGGTGACACTTGAATGGCTTCTCCCCGGAATGCAGCTTGATGTGGCGTAGCAGGTTGCCTTTCTGGGTGAAGGAGGCCCCACATTGATTGCACTGGAAAGGCCTTTCTCCTGGGGCGAGGAGAGGAGAGCCAGCCGTGAGAACAAAACTCAGCCGGGGCATAAGAAGACTGTGGCCTACAAGAAAGTTGTTTCCCACGGGCCCAGTGACTTCCACCAGCTGCAGGTTTGATAGAACATGAGGCTTTCAGACTAAACCTGCCAGCTCCTTAACGCTTCACTGGCTGGGTCAATTTGATCTGAAAATCTAATTTTTTTTCCCTAAATCAGAATGGCACATCACAATGCAAATTCAAACTCATTTAAATAAAGTGACTGCAACATTTTGTGATGAAGAGCCACTCTTCCTGATCAGCAGTTTTGGAATAAACCAATATCCAATTTTGCGTGTTGTGGCATTTGGTGGGTTTTTTTTTAATGTGGCTTTTTTCAAAGGGTCTTTAAAATATGCCACTGAAGCAGCAAAATAAAAGGGAAACTCATTAAAAATGCATTTCAGGATCACAAGTTCATTTCAGCGTTACATTCTTATATTTAAATGAAAGGCACTTCATTATAACAGTTATAATAACTTCTTTTCATTTACATTTTCCCTGTATTTTCCCTTTCAATTTCTTCTCCATTACCTGTCTGTCCCTAAGCAGGCAAATCAGGAGAGAGACAGACAGAGAAAGTGTAAGGGTGAGAGGGAGATGGAGAAAGATTGAATACAATAAGAAGTTAAGAAACAGGGCAACAGGGGCCCTGTCTTCCACAGGAAACTTCCAAATTTCCCTATAGCTGGGCATAAAAAATCAGAGTCTTATGAACCTTTCTTGCCCTTTTCCTTCTGTATAACTTCTCTATCTGATAATCTTTTGTTTGTCTATGACTGTAGAAGACAAGTTCTCCCTCAAGCATATCTCTTCTATCAGATGCAATTTCATCACTGCTGAGGTGGATTACTGAATCCAGGATGGATGCAGACAGCATGTGGCAGAGGGTGTGTGTGCTTGTAACTCAGATAGAAGTCACTGGAAAAGGAATATGAATAGACCTTCTGGGGCCATTGTACTCCCCAAGTGGATGTTCCTGTGCCCAGACTGGACACAAATTCTTGGAATCTAAGTGGTGAACATTTCCTTGAACTGCCACTAAAAGGAGTGATGTTTCTCATGTTTAAATGGATATTAGAACTCTTTTGACAAACAAATGCTTCATTTGTTAAAGGAGAACAGTGCTAGGGGTCATAGTTCTTGATATAGAGAGCCTATGCAAATACATGTCCTAGAGATAATTTTTCTTAGGAATAAAGAATATCAAAACATCTCTTTGATCATTTTCTTGAGTAGGAGATGGAAGAGAGAACTTATCAATAATTGAAGTATTATTGCATTAATAACTTGGTACTATTAAAATCTCTACCCTTGCTGAACATTGGTAGCTCATGCCTGTAATCATAACTCCTTAGGAGACAGATGGGAAGATTGTGGTTCAAAGCCGGTCCAGGCAGGAAAGTCTTTATGACTCTTATCTCCAGTCACCACCAAAATGCCAGAAGTGGAGGTGTTACTCAAATAGTAGAGCACTAGCCTTGAACAAACAAGCTAAGGGATGATGCCTAGGCCCCGAGGTTCAAGTATCAGTACTGGTACACACACACAGAGACAAAAAAACCACACCTGAGTAAATCTTAAAGTGTCTATTGTTACCTGAGCTTCTTGATTATTCTCACTTTTCCAGCTGGCAAATAGAAAAATGAAACTAATTTATCATGATAGTCAATCATGGGCCATCCAAAGAGGTCTTGATACTAACCAGCTTGTAGTCAATGCTTCTCTAAATCCTAATTTGTAGATTGGATATGGGCTGAGTAGAGAAAAAGGGGTACATAAAATCAAGCACATTGGATAAGACCAACCAACACATTAACTACAGCCAACTCTGTTGAGTTCCAGGCTGATGTTGGATGGAGAGAAGAAAAGATACCTGCCGGGGGCGGGGTGGGGCGGGGGTGGGAAGGACAGTCATTTAATTCCTATTAGGAACATTTCTGAGCCTTTCTTACATGTGTTCATGGAGTGTGTTTAATTGAAACAAAAGGAAAAAATAGAAGTAGTGTAAACCACACGTACAGAGAGACCCAGAGAGGAGGAAGCAGAATTTCAGTTCTCATCTGTACAGGGTGGGCCCTGCAGCTGAGTGGGAAAGACAGTCAGGAAAATTCCCACTGTGAAGATGTGAGGGACACTCATGGTGACCCAAGTGTGTTTCACACATGACCCTAAGCTTATGAATGAAATCCGGTGCCTAGCATGAGAAGGACTCCCTCTGTGCTGAGGAGAGGTTGAAGTGTCATGCCTCCCCTCACTTTGATTGACTGGAGTGGTGTGAACATCTCCCTTAGCTGAACACAGAGTGAACACAGATCTAGCAGGCATATCTCCCTGTTGCAGGAAGCCAAAAAGAGGGAGACCTCGCTTAAACTTTGAGTCAATGATCCTTTTGGGATTCCATTGTACCTACTACCTCAATTCTTGCCACAAGGACAAGCTTCCTTGGAAATCTAATTGCTTTTGATTTCCTGTGCAAGCCTAAGAACGAGAGGGTCTAGAGAACAGCATTTCCCCAAATGACAACTCACAGTGTTCCACTTAAGGGAGGTGTTGTAGGCAAGGGGACATGTCCATGAAGCCAGGTTTATGTGTTCTTTCTGCTGCTAGTGGATATGGCCTACCTTCTACTATATAATATATATTATAATACATTATATTATCTTAGAATGTTATTTTGGAAACTGATTCATTTACATAGAAGTACAAGAATTTCTGAGACCCTAGCCAAAGAGGGAGAATGAACCAAACATATTGGAACTGAAAAAAATAAAACAAAACAGGCCTGGCCATACCATGTTATGTGGGCACACGGTGCAAGGTGGCATTACCACAGAGAATACTAAGGTCAGGCCCTGACCTGACCTGCGGGACAAGTAGAGTCTTCACAGACATCCTGGCCTGACCATCTTCTTGGTCTTTGTTATTTCGAATAGTAAATGCCACACATTCTGCGTGGTGGGTTCGCTGCTATGATTCCTGTTTCTTTCCTGTGACTTTGATTCTCAAATTCATCCTGAGATGAGGGTAGGGATGGCATTGCTGAGGCATTGCATAGCCACAGGATGAGGCTCAATAGGAAGGAAAGGGCTGGTAGCCATGGACCACTTAGGAAATAGGACCAGTGGCTCTTCACCAAGGTGGTGATATGAGCAGATGCAAGATCTCTTACCAAGAGATTAATCCTGATTCTTCTTGATTTCCTAAGAGAAACTAGGGAAGCCCTACCTGTGACTGATTGTTCACAGCCAGGAGAGGGAGAGTGGCCGGATGAAGGTTCTTGCTTCATCTCACGCTATCTAAGCTCCTGAGTGAACAGCCATCTAAATGGACGTGCTCACTGTCTGCTCAGAATGACAGGTCCCCAGCATTCTCCATGTTCCCTGTCCATTCTCCTTACAAGGGGTGTGTGTGTTGGGGGGAGGAAGGAAATTGGAAATGCCTGCTTTCCAGTTTGCACAGAGCTGCATTTTCGCAAGATCCCATATGATATATGGTCTTGTTGAACTGGAGATGGGTGCTCTGTAAATAATGCAAACATAGACAGTACAGAAAGCATATTCCTAACATATTTCACCTAGAATGAGGGAAAGGGAAACTTTTCTTCTGTGTCTAGCTGTTGAAATCTAGTTTGGCCAAATGGGTTTTCTACCTATCTACTTATGGCCTTCTGTGCTCACATGTATTTTTTTTTTATTGTTTAGAGTGTCTTGTTTTTAAGAAAATGACCAGGCAGAAATGGAGTATCTGGTAGAAAGTCTCTCTTTCTGGAAATATCTGATCTGTAAAGAATGAGGGTATTAGGGTAGAGGTGACATCTAGCCACTATTTGCGGAAGAACTGACTCAGCAAACAGCAGGTGCCACTTGGATATTTATACTTGACAAGTTTATTCATTAAAGATGATTATTCTTTTTATTAAGGCAGCAGTTATTATGCTTTGGCAATTTAGTGTGGCAGAACTGGATTCACTTATCAAATATTTACTTAAAAGAATTTCAACTAGAGAGTCCAACTTTACATGAATTAGTAGGTAAGTGATTCATTTGTGAGCTTATTCTGCATCAGGAATGTACTATCATAGGTCTAAGAGTGCCATGTTACAGTTTATCTCCTTCCTGGGATTTTATCTTATTATAAAGGGGAGAGTATGATTACTCCCTTGTACATATTTAAGACCTGGATATGACTGGGTAATTTGAAGATAAAGAGGCCCATTCTGAAAATTAGAATGGCCTATTCTAAAAGGCAAGATTTTAAAAGCTCTATTTTTAAGTGAGGACGAATGTCCTGTGTGTTTGTGTGCCTGTGTGCACGTGTGCGTGTGTGTGTGTGTGTGTGTGTGTGTGTGTTGCGCACGTGCACAAGCACCTGTGTGTCAGTTCTTGGGCTTGAACTCAGGACCAGGCAAGATCCCTTAGCTTTTTCTCTTGGTGTTAGTGCTCTACCACTTGAGTCACATTCCCACTTCTGGATTTTTGTTGGGTAATTAGAGATAAAAGTCTGATGAACTTTTCTGTCCAAGTTGACTTTGAACTATGATCTTCAAGATATAACTGCGATCCTTTGTGATATATATATTATATTCCATATATTATATATAATATATTCTATTATCTTAGAATGTTATTTTGGAAACTGCTTTATTTACATAGAAGTACAAGCCCATAGATACATACATTTCCTAGTAAGTAGTTTTGCTGAATGCCTTTTCTGAATGTTTGTTTTAATTTTCACAAATGTATGTTTGTTTGTCCTCACAGAAGAAGCACAATATGGTTTTCAAGACAACTTTCCAACTTTCCTGAGAGCTTACAAAACTCACTGTCTCCAGGGTGGTTTCTCTTTCCCCCCTCCTGAATTTTGAAGTAGCAGCTGTCAATTGTGAGATGTCAAAGGATCCAGCTCACTGGCTGGTGGGGCTCATGGTATCTTGCCTTACATATAACTTTTCTGTGACTACTAGAGTGGGTGAGTTTATTGTATTTTATTTACATTTCAGGAAGCCTTCTATGGGCTGCTCAGTGAGAAACAAACTCCATGGACACACCGAAAGATGAATGAATGGCACTGATATTTTGCTTCTCCAATGCTTAACTGGTCTTGGTGGTGGTGGTGATGATACTTAATTCTTTGGGACGAGCACCTCACTGTTCAATCCACAGGATTTAATATGAGAGCCACAGGTGCAGGGCCAATGTAGCTAACTGAAGCATTGCTTGGTTACCTGCATCCCCAGGTATAAGCTAGGGCATAGCTCTTGGACATTAGGTAGCTTATGTTTCTTCATTTTGGGACATGGAATATTATATTCCTCTGTGTGTGTGTGTGTGTGTGTTGGTAGCTGGGCTTGAACTCAGAACCATGACACTTTCCCTTAGCTTTATTCACATAAGCCGGAAGATCTACCATTGAGCTCCATTTCTGGCTTTTTAGTTGGTTAATTAAATATAAGAACAATATAGTCATAAACTTCTTTGTCAAATGGAAACTCATATGTAAAACTAGTTAAACATACTACTACTACTATCTAAAAACAAGTTTATGGACTTTTCTTCCTGGGCAGTCTTCAAATCATGGTCCTTAGATCTCAACCTGTTGAGTAGCTAGGATTATAGGCCTGACTCATAGGAGCCTGACAGAATATTACACTTTTGTTTGTGTGCGTCCCTGTCCTGAGGCTTGAAGTCAAGGCTTGAGCATTGTCCCTGAGTTTTTTTTCCTCATGGCTAGTGCTTTGCCACATGCCACAGCTCCATTTCTAGCTTCTTATTTTTCCTTTTTCTTTCTTTCTTTCTTTCTTTTTTTCTTGTCAGCTCTGGGCCTTGAACTCAGGGCCTGAGCACTGTCCTTGGGGTTTCTCAAGGCTAGAGCTCTACTACTTGAGCCCAGCACCATTTCTGTTTTTTTTTTCTTCTATGTATGTGATACTGAGGAATCGAACCCGGGTCTTTGTGCATGCTAGGCAAGTACTCTACCACTAGGCTTAACTCCCAGCTCAATTTCTAGCTTGTTTGGTGCCTAAAAGAGATAAGACTTTAATGGACTTCTTGCCTAGGTTGGCTTGAACCTCAGATCTCAGCTTTCTGAGTAGCTCAGGTGACAGATATGAGCCATCAGCACCTGGCAACTTTACTTTTTTTTTAAATTACAGGGTTGTATATACATAAACTGAGAAATGCTTTTAAACACTTCCAAAGCTGCCTGCAGTGAGTTCAGGGTCCATCCATTGTTGAAACAAGCTCCAAACGCTCTACACCAACAGCATATTTAACTACTTCAACACCCAAAGACCTTCTCAGGCCACTGAAGAAAGAACTACGCCAGGCCTTACCAGTGTGGCTTCTTTTGTGAACCATGAGCACATTAGGACCGATGCAAATGATCCCACAGATATCACACTTTAGTTTTCCATTAGGAAGTCGAATGCCTCCAAGTCCCGACAAAGCCGAGCTGCCTTGGTCCCTGTGAGAGCCATTCATTTTCTCTCCCGAGGCATCAAGCATTCGTAAATCCTCTGCACATTCTTCCCCATTCATTTCACAGGCACGCCTATTCTCTTCATCACTCTGAGCCTCTACTTTAACATTACTGGCTGAAAGAGACAACACAGGAGGCCACTCAGTGTCATTGCAAAAAAAAAGAAAGAAAGAAAAAAAACATAACAAGCAAAACACAGCAGAGCAACACAGCAAAAGACCATCTAATAGACAGAGAACACGGATGCCCTGAGTGGGTATGGGGGATCGGGGGAGCAGGAGGGCAGCTTGAGCCACATGGGAGCATGGGAGCCAGAGGATGCATCTCTCCAGAGATCTCAATGGCCAAGTGTCTGGAAATATGTGGAAAGGTTACTTGCCTTTGAGAGTCAGACCTTCATTTAGGCAAGTTAAGGTCACCAGATCTACAGCCTTCAACTGGGATTGAATCCTATGTTTGTTTGTTTGCTTTGCCACAGGAGTATCTGGTACTGGAAGATATTTAGTTATACAATTGACCTTGCTCAGACATGAGAACAAAGTGTTTAATAAACCACAAGCCACTTTCCCTTATGCATAATGCTACTTTGCCTTGTTTTGCGTGAATGTTAATAAATTTGGGATCAAATTTGGCAAGTTTATGCTAGATAGTGTGAGGGCAAGGTCCCTTTTAGATTCCGTTTCTGATTTCTGTCTTTTGGGGGTATATCATCATTCAATTACCCTTTTATCTCACAGTGTTGTAAATCAATCAACGGAACTCTCTAATATCTTCCCCCAAAAACTTTGACCAGGGATAGTTTATCAATTCAAGAGACCAAGGAGGATTTCTCAAAGAAAATAATGTATGTGGTCAGGGGAGAGTTTTTCTTCCTTAGGTACTAGAACTGTCAGGACTAAGAAAAAGAATAACCACTTCTCAAGTCATGTATTAAATAATTACACAATTGACATACTCTATTGTGTCAGTACTGGGGTTCGAATTCATGGTTATGTGTTATCATTCAGTTATTTCCTTCAAGGCTGGTGCTCTACTACTTGAGCCACAGTTCACTTTTGATTTTTTTGCTGGCTAATTGGAGATAAGAGTCATGAATTTGGGAGAGCTGGGTTGGCTTTGAACTGTGATCCTCAGATCTCAGCCTCCTGAGTACCTGGGATTACAGGTGTGAGCCACCAGTGCCCAGGAGGCATTCATATACTCTTTCTTCATAAAGAAACCATGAGATGTTCCATTTCCTTCTTTTCCAACACTGCTGATATACTACTGCTCCTAGTACTAAAATGACTGGGAGTTATTGCAGCTAGCCTTGAAACTATTATTTTTATATACTTACAAGGGCAGCAAGATATAATTTGCTGAATAAAAGAGTTAAATAATCAGTAAATTAATAACAAGAGTATGCAATATTTTTTCTCTTCCTCCCTTTTTACTTTTTCAGAGAAGGTCTTACAATGTAGCATGGTATCAAACTCATGATCCTCCTGCCCCTGCCTCTCAAGAGCTGAGATTACAGGTCTGCATCACTATGTCAGGCACAAGACTATATAACATTTTAAATCAATTTTTCAATCAACTATCCTCAAAGTTTTGTCCTTGGCAAAGCAGCTTGGGCATCATTTATCACACTTTCAGATTCTGAGGTCTTGCAGCTCTTTTTGGGTGGCCCAGCACTCTGTTTGTCAGTCCTCGAATTTTAAGATACACTCAAGACTGAGAAAGACCTCTGTAAATAATGCTCTTAGTTAACCCTCCAAGTTTATCTTACTCACCAAATTTTTCTTGATTTAGAGACTTGGAGTCCAGATATTTTCAGCTAGCAAAATAACTGTCTGGAACCTCAGCTCCTCTATTTTTAAAATCTCAAGGCCTTAGGCCAGTCATGTAATTTCTCTGTGTTTTGATTTCCTCATCCAAAGAAATAGGCACTAATACAACCCTGGCAGGATGCTGGAAGGATTCAGTGGACTTATGGATGGGACAAGAGCTCTGGATAGGGACTGGGCCTTGGCAAGTGGAAGCCATCTAGCCATCTCGTAGAGAGAGGCTCTACCTAACCCCCTCTAAGTATGCCACTTACCTTGTATTATGCACACAGAACTTCAGTTAACTAAATCTCTATTTAATCCCCATAGTACTCCATACAGGAAGTATCATTATTAATACAGGCGCACAGAATGGGGAGACCACTTGTTAAGGTCAAACACTCAGCAGATGGCAAAGCCAGGATATTTATGTACTAGTTCTTTGGGGGGAAAGACTTACAAATAAAAAAACACAATGAGTAAACACAGGCAACAGCTTCTGTAGAAAACATTGAGACTGCCTAAGTTTGGATGTAATTCAACGCTGAATAGTACTGTCCCTTCCATCAGATCTATTAGTCCCTGAAAAGCCCAGAGAGTCTTCAAATGCTGGTCCCTATGAGATTCTGAAGACCAGAGAATTAGGATACTGTCCATCTCAATGCCCTCCTGCTATCCCATCCTACTGCTCAACAAGAGGCTGAATCCCACTGAGGGTGAGCAGAGGAGTCATGGGAGCAAAGGGGGTTGGTTTACCATTCAGGTCATGGTGCTTACTTAGTGCTGAGGTCTCCAGAATGACACTTCTCAGGTTTGTTCTGTATATATTCCTGGGTAGAAGCTAATATACTAGGCCCTTACTGCTCTGCAATCAACCTTGCAATGGTTTGGTTGCTTGTCCTCTGAATTCCCATGTGTTAAAGGCTCAGTCCCAAGGGCAGTGATATGGAGGCAGGGGGTGGAACATGTGAGAGGCAGGGTTTTCTCTCTCTCTCTCTCTCTCTCTCTCTCTCTCTCTCTCTCTCTCTCTCTCTCTCTCTTTCTCTCTCTCTCTTTCTCTCTCTCTCTCTCTCTCTCTCCCTCTGTGTGTGTGTGTGTGTGTGTGTGTGTGTGTCCCTGAATCCTTGGAGCATGCCCTTGAAAGGGAGGAACTGTGGGACCTATCTCCCTGCCTTACACTGCTTCCTAAGTTAGGGTATGGGAAGTCTGCACTGACAAGAGCTCTCCAGCATTGTCATTTGATGTCCTCCCAGAGGTCCAAAGCAATGGGGCTGTATGATCCTGGATTGCAACCTCCAGAACCATGAATTGTCAACTTTTTCTCATTATAGGTTATTTTGTCTGTGGTATGTTGTTTAAGTAGTGAAAAGCTGACTATCAGTAACTTTATAAGAAAAAGAAGATAGCCCTGTGCTAGCACACTTGATCTGTCTGGCCACACAATGTTTTCTGCCATAGTATGCTGTGGCACAAAAACCCTCACCAGATGCCAGAGCCAGGCACACAGACTTCTGAAAGCCTCTACAACCATGAGCTAATAATTCACTATTCTTTATATATTTTACCCAGTCACCAGAATCTGTCACACTCACAGAAAACAGATTGATTCAGCTAACAGGATGCATCTACAATGATCTGTGCATTCTTTTATCTAGGCTTCTTTTTAATTAGCCACCTTTAAAAACAATAAGTGAGATTGGAATATTCTAGAACCCAATGTAGTAAATTACAGTGGGTGTGGCAATTTCTTCTCTCATGAATGTTAGGATACAGTACATTTAAGCCAGGAAATCTTGAGGCTAGGGAAAGCATCATACAGAGCAAGTCTGGGGTGATTTTTTCGACATGTTCCTGACCTGGCCTGGATTTCATTCCTTTGGTGGCAACCAGTTAAGGAGAATTCATTGTGGCTTTCCCAAGGTTACAGGTGGAGAGATGGAAATGACCACATACTTCTGCAGCAATCAGAATAGTGAGTATTTGTGTTATTCTTTGTGGTGTTCTGGCATGTACTGCTGCTGCCTGTGTGGGTACTTCCTATGTAGAAGGAGGATAGCAGAAACTGAAGCCAGAACTCCGGGGTTAGTTTCCCCCATGACCATTTTCCTAACAGCGGTGACAGGACCAAAATGAAAAAGAGGCATGGGTGATGGGAGTCTCTCACCAATGATCCCGAGACCTATTTGGACACCCAGGTACAATCTCAGGTACACGTGTATGTAAGATGGGTAGATGTTAAGACTAAGTGTCTATGCATATGTAAAGGCTCCTTGGTACAGCTGGGTGTGATGGGCAGTAGGACTATAATTCCTTCATATAAGGAATTCACTTACAAATATTTTACTAACCCCATCCTTACTCCACTACTTAGAACAATGATGAACTCAGTAAGGTGCTGAATCATACTGATTAGCTCTAGAACATGAAGGCTCAAGGTCAGATCTGCCCTAAGCTCTTCCATTGACTGACCCACTTTTATTACTGAAAAATAATGGGGCTTGCATTAAGGGAGGATGTTTTCAATTGAAAATGAAGAATACTTCAAATATTACCATATATATATATATATTTACAGCCTCCAATGTAGTTATTATCCTCACGGTCTTAAAACAAACGCTGTTCTAAGTGGGACACAGCCTTAAGCATCTAGACAGGTTTAGAATGGAAGAATCTGGAGACTCCAAGGAACTCTGAGGCCAACAGGAGCCAAGAGGCCTGGATTTGCTGCCAAGCATTATAGGTACTTGTGAATAATTGAACATTTTTAATGCATAGGTGTAATGTATACTGGCAATCTTTACCTTGCAAATGGGTTATGTTTTCTCTACCTTCTCATTTCCTTTCTAGAATGTGCCATTGTACTTGTTAGAAAAGTAGATTTTTAGGTACACAGTATGTATTTTTCCATGAAAAAAATTCCAAAATTATTACTCTACTCTAGTTTAAAGCCATGTAGATTGTGAAATGCTCCATATTTTACATGGAAAATGGAAGAGAGAAATATGATATAATGATTAGTAATTTAAAAATGTAGCATAAAAGTATTTAAGATGCATCTCAATATTATTGAGGGCAATTAAATAATAATTTGAGATGGAAGCTAGATGTGGTAGCTCCAGTTTGTGATCCTAGCTACTTGGGGTAGTTTAGTTCAAGGCCAGTTCAGGCATAAAAGTCCCTGGGATTCCATTTCAGCCGATAGTTGTGCATGGTGGCATGTGTCAGTGATCCTCCTTGGCACAGGGAAGCACAAGTAGGAGCAGTCCAGGCTGGCTGAGGCTTAAAAGGACTGTAACCTTGAAAATAAAAAGGTGCGGAAGGCCTGACTCAAGTGGCAGACAACCTGCTTGTAAGACAGGCTGTGAGTTCAAGCCCCAGTAGCACCAAAAAATTTGAAGATATTTGAGTATGCAAATACATAAATGTACACATATAAAGAGATTTGTGTAGCTTAAGCATTTAAAAAATTAATAGACCAATTCATTACCATGTGCTAGTATTTAAAGTATAAGGTACCTATCTTGTTAAGGTCCATTATTAGAAATACTTTTTACTTCAGGCTTTTAAATGGAGTAAAGTCAGGCAGACAGAAAATAAGAAAAAGCCAGAAAAGTGGGTAAGTAAAAAAAAGTACCCGTTTAAAGTATCTATACATTTTCTTTCTTTCTCCCTGTTCTCTCTCTGCTCTGTGTCTGTCTGTCTGTCTCTTGTCAGTCTTGGGGCTTCAACTCAGGGCCTGGGCACTGTGAACCACAGTACCACATCTGACTTTTTCTGTGTGTATGAGGTAATGAGGAATTGAATCCAGGGCTTCGTGCTATATATACATTTTCTTCAGCTATCTAGGATCATACATTGAAATAAATATGGGAGAGGAAGTTACAAAGTTGTATTTGATTTTAATTTTGAGAAAAGTGTTCGAGGCACAAAAACAATTTTTCTACCATGGCCACAAGGTGGTGATATTGACCAAGAACAGTTTGGTTACTATCGGGTTTTTTGGGGGGAGATATATGGAACACACAATTTGAAAGTACTGAGGTGCAAGGTGAGAGAACGGGATAATAATACTTTATGAGCCCATATGATTAAAAATAGAGATGTCTATTAAAGTGCATACTATGTCTCATGAAAGCTCCCAGTATCATTTATCATACATGTCTATATGCAACTTTTTTGTTGTTGTTGTAGAGATCTCACCAAAAATCCTGTTTGAATGTTACAACAGGATTAAACTTAAATCTTCTTCAAACTTCATGGGAACATGTCCTAGTATGCCTACTCTTGTTTTTAGTGAATTTGATCCTATGTCAACAAAATTTGATCCTATGTCATATCAAAAGTCATATTTTCCCCATTTAAACATCTTGTTTTATATGTTATATGAAGACATACAAATATTCACATGCACAGACATATAATATGCGTAGATACACATATCACAGCAATAAATATCAAATTACTATTTTAAATTTGAATCAAAAGAATATTAATGAGAGAAAATTTTCTATAGACTTCAATATCCTAGAACAGCAATTAATGTAGTTGTGAGAAAAAGTAAACGAACTCATCTGCTAAATCCTTTTAGGGCGAAATTGTTTTTGATAACCAGGATATCAGAAATCAGTCATTATCTGTTATTGGTATCTCATATTTTAGTCTATATTCATAATTGTTACAATTTGAAAGACTGTAATGAATATGTGGCTTAGTGGTAGAATACTTGCCTGGTATGTGCCAGGTCTTTGGCTCAACTCCAGCACCACAAAAACAAAACTGAAAAAAAACCCCAAAAAACAAAACCTAAACACCAACAATAATAAGGACACCCTGTTTTCTTGGTTGGCTTCAGAATACTAGAGCATTTACTAATATAGGCTCTGAGGAGTGAAATTCTAAGAATGCTAACCAACTTGTAATACTTAATAGTTCTCTGTACATTTTAAAAATGGCATTCTCCTTTTTTAAAATACTATTTTAACGTGATTGCCCAAATATATTTATGGCTTCTAAGCTGTCAGTATCTAAAAAAGAAAACAAAAGAAAACAAAAAACCCACAAAAATGAAATTAACATCTGCTTCTGGTTGAACAGCCTAGAGCAGAGAAGGCCCCACCCACGTGGCCTAGCAACTGCTCAGATGTTCTTGCCGCAAGGCGGGCCTGGAAGCAGGGGACACTTCCTCCATCTGAAATTAATACTCCAGAACAAGAGGAGGAAAGTGTGCATCTCTTTCTCTTGGCCTATAAAGTTGTCAAAAATGATTTTGAGAATGTGTTGGGTTGTTTGATGGTATGTATCACAAAGGAGACAATTACAACATTAATTGCCAAACTGGTCAGATCTGACTGCTGCTATCCTCCCCCCTCTTCTCACTGTCACTATACTCTCTTGCTTCTTAGCATATCTCCAAATCCTCCAAACTTTCCTTCTTTATGGGGTAAATAATGTTCTTAAAAGTGGGGGTTTTAAGAACAATATGGCACACATTTAGCTTATCTCATTTTTCTTTTTCAAAAGTGAAGAATGGTGTTGATGTCAGAACATGCAATGCACAGTATCTACATAGTGGTAACTAAGTATGAAATGAATACATGTGTCTGCTTTCTGGAAGCAAAGTATATACTTACGAGAGAAAGTTTGGGGAATTATTGCATGAAAATCCCTAAAGCCATCAGCCCCATATGTAACTGCAATAAAGAAGGCAAAAAGAAAGCAGGATTGTAAAAACCATTAAAGATACAGTATGAATTTAAATGACAGCATTACTTAACGGAATACATCATTGCTTAAACCCATTGGTCAGCTCTGAATCTGCCACTGTTGACCTTCACATGGGCAACAAAAAAGGCATCGATTTGGAACAACTGAAAAGTTGTCTTTGATTGAAGGTCATCACTCAGAGCAGACCTTTGACCTTCAAGGATCTTAGCTCAAGCATTACATCCCATAGAAGAAATGGGAGCAAGCCATAATAGGCTCAATCTCTTTGGAGGCAGTAATTCCAAATGTTCTGGAGTTAGGAAAAGCCTTTCAACAGGGTTAGTCCAAGATTTCAGCCTCATTACATCTTTTGTAGATACAACACTTGGACCAAATACAACTAATGAATTAGCAGTGAAAAAGACTGGAGGATCCCTCAGGAGATCATTTTAGCAAATTTTGTTTATACTAATGCTTTCCAAATTTGTTTGACCACAGACTCTCCCTTCTCTTCTGTGTAATAATTAAAACACTGGGTTAATGGGAAAGAATGGGTTGAGGAGATATTGGTAAACTTGCTTCTTGGGGTGAGTGGCTTAATTATCCCAACAAATCCTGGCCTTGAATCTATTTCATTCTCCATTGTCCAAATTCCATAGAAAGAGCAATTATTCATTGGCTTGCCTAGGTAGAACTTGATGAGCTGTAAACAGCCAACAACATAATACAAATTTTATCAAAACAATTGTCATTCTTGCTACCTTTATTGAGTTCCAAAACATATATATATATAAAGTTTTCAACTTCAATTTTTTGTACCATGGAGAAACTACTATCTTAGATCAGAGGAGAAGAGGCAAATATATTCTCAAACAGGAAAGGTTAAGTTTTTAAGATAGAGACATTACAGTACAAAACTCTCTGGTTAGATGGGCCCAAGGCCGAGAATGGTGGTGCCTGAGAAGGGCTTGCTTGGAAAGTGAACTTCTTGACATACCCCTTCAGTTATGTAGTCACAGCTCAGACACCTGTGGCATGCATACTCATGCACAGCATAACAGTGGGGATAAAGTCATGTTGAGTGGTAAACTGAGGAAGAAAGAAGCTAAGAGATTGGGGTTACAGGCAGTTTATCATTAAAAAGGAGAGGTCAGGCGCCAGTGGCTCATGCCTATAATCCTAGCTACTCAGGAGGCTGAGATCTGAGGATCATGGTTCAAAGCCAACCCAGTTAGGAAAGTCAGTGAGACTCTTATCTCCAATTAACTACCAGAAAATGGGAAGTAGAGCTGTGGCTCAAGTGGCAGAGTGCTCGCCTTGGGGACAGAGGGCATCAGGACTGGCAAAAATAAATAAGCAAATGAATTAATCAATTAATTAATTTAAAAAGGATAGACATGTACCGTCTTGGAAATCCAAGTGAAAGACTTAAAACATGCATTTTGGTTTGTCTATTTATTTATTGTCAGCCTTGGGCCTTGAGCTCAGGCCTAAGCACTGTCCCTGAGCTTTGATGTGCAAGGGTAGTGCTCTACCACTCTGAGCCACAACTCTACTTCCAGAACATGTAATGTCTAAACAATTTGCATTGTGTTCATAATTGTCTAACGCCGACTGTGATCATGTATTACTAGACAAGAATGTTCATGATTTTTCAAGGCAATCTGTACTTTGCTTAGTGTAAGTCAAATTAGACTAAGTATATCTGAAAAGTTTGATTTTTCTACAAATTACAAAAACAAGTTTACAAACAAAATATACGTGTTGCTATCAAGTTCTATTTGTTCATGGCAAAGGTGAATAGAGAAGAATGCATTCTTTTTTTCCCCCCTTTGGTTTGTTGTGGGGTTTGAACTCTGGGCCTGGGCGCTGCCCCTGAACTCTTCAGCTCAAAGCTCTACCACACTGAGCCTCAGCACCACTTCTGAGAAGAATGCGTTCTTTTTCACTACCATCTACACTGCCAACACAAGGGTTTAGATAAAGATATGATGTTCTTTTTGGACAGGTTATGATGCAAACAGAAAATTTTGGCTGAAGTCCAATGTCTTGTGATAACTACTCATGAGGAGTTTTATAAACACTAGGTGCTTGAGTTTATAAAATTAGTTCAGATTTTCAGGTGGTTGTGGAGGTACCATTCATTACTTTCTATGAATGGTCTTGAAATCTCTTCCTTCCTTCCTTCCTTCCTTCCTTCCTTCCTTCCTTCCTTCCTCCCTCCCTCCCTCCCTCCCTCCCTCCCATCCCTCTTCCCTCCCTTCTCTTTCTCATTTTTATGCTAGTACTCGGGCTTGAACTCTAGGTCTGGGCACTGTTCCTTATTTTGCCTTCAAAACTGGTGTTCTACCACTTGAGCCACATCTCCACTTTTGTTTATTTGGTGGATACTTGGGAATAAGAGTTTCATGGACTTTCCTCCATAGGTTAGCTTTGAATTGTGATCCTCAGATAGCCTCCTGAGTAGTTAGAAACAGTCATAAACCATCAGTGTGGAGTCGTTGCCTCCTCCTCCGCTTCCTCCTCATCCTTTTTCTTCTTCTTCCTCTTCTTCCTATTTGTATTCCTCTTCCTCCTCCATTTTTATTATTGGAAGTTCCATCCTCAAATCCAAGGCATTGTTTTATAAAAAGACACACATAAAAAAGATAAAATGTGTTGATTTTTTTCCCCTCAAATTTTCTAAAACTTATGAAATACCATCTTCTTATTGAGAGAAAATTTAACTCATTTGCTAGAAATTTCTATTCCCAAATGTCCGGTGCTCATTTTCATATAAAATGTTTGAAAATCCCAGGTTCTAAATTTTCTCAGACTGCCAAATTGACAAACATCCAGAGCAAAGATGACATACCCATAAACCACACTTTACAGTTTGCATTTGGCTGGGAGGATTGTTTTAAATTCCATCTGCTGCTCCCCTCTCCTCAGGGAGAGACTGAAATGTTCCTGAAATTTTCCTTTTTTCTTATTGTTCAGGGCTTGAACTCAGGGCCTATGGTGCTATCTCTTAGCTTTTTTTTTTTCTTTTTCTTCTGAAGGCCAGCATTCTACCACTTGAGCCACAGATCTACTTCTAAATTTTAGAGATCAATTAAAGATAAGAGTCTCATGGACTTTTCTGCTTGTGCTGGCTTTGTATTCTGCTCCTCAGATCTCACTCTCCATGGTAGCTAGGATGACAGGCATGAACCTCCAGCTCTGGCTTTCAGTAGCTTCCTCGATGGCCTTTCCTCCTATGGCCAGGCCAGGATGGCTCCACTAGCTATCCTGTGCCATCTCCTGTTTAAACTTCAAGGATCCTGCTGTACAGGTTGTGTGATCCTGTATACCTCTGCATACTGCATGGCCCCAGTGTGGCATTTTCTCTCCAATGGACACACAAAAATTGGGGAAGAAAAGCCACCTGAACACAGTCCTAGGAGAGAGGTGGGATCCACCTGGACTCAGTCCTGCTTCTTGTTCCTCCTCTCCACCTAGTCCCTGGATGGGCCTACATCCTTCCAGCATCCCTGCTTGGTTCTGACTGCTCATTTCCTTTGCTCTGCTCCAATCATGCCACACCTTACAGAATCCTTGAAGCCACCACCATCATCTATCCAAGTCCACAGCATATTTCCGACCCTTACATCCTGTCTAGAAACTAGCATGTCGGCTAGCAGGAGTAGCCTTTGGCCTTCAGGCTACCTTCCCTCTGTCTGCCCACTGGAAGAACACTGTCACCCACAATGCAGCTCTTATCAGGCGAAATCTAACTTCCAAATTTCCCACTGGTCTGCAGTGTGATAATGATTAACACAAGGTCTATGTCAAAATCTTTTAACAACTGGCAATCAGCATCAGGGAAGATTCATATCTTTCAGCATTATTATTCAGATCAGTAACTTAAATTTTCATTAGTATTATTCTGATCAGTAAAGGCATGAACCTTAGGGAAAATGTGAAGATATATAAACAGCAAAAATAACTAATTCAATTTGAGCTGCAACCTGAAGTTATCCTCCTGGACAAAGCAGCTCTCTGCACCCTGGATCAGGCTGTGCAGATCATTTCCTTCACTCAACCTTGGGCTCAACTTCTGGCCCAGCTCCTCATGGTTTCTGTTCTCACAAATGGAAATGTCTGCAAGGCCTGTTTTAGGACACCTGTTTAGAAGTTGAGCCTCTCTCTCAGTGACCATGACCTTATTCTTTCTATCTAAACCTCTTTCAGATGAACTTCAAGCTCAGGAAGTTAATGTGGCCCCAGAGTACTGTGTGCTCAGCTAGACATCAGGACACACCCTCTCCTCTTCCCACATGCTTTCTGGCATCATGTAAAGGGCAGACAGGTGCTTATTACCTGCTTCTGAATGAACAAGCTTCTTACTATTACTTTCTGAGGAAGTCCCTAGTAGTAGATGGACATTTTCAGAAACCCACAGCCATTAAAGAAGTTACAGAAAGCATTTGATTTCTCACAGTGGTGGCTAATGTTATGATACATTTAGTCTGTGTTAACAATAGGGAAAAATCATTCTTGCTATTCTTACAATCTGTTGTTGTACATTACTTGTATGGACTGGCTCTTTGTTCACTTGTGTCCTCTGGCTTCCTTTGGTCTGTGTCATACACATCCTGGCTGTGCTTGAACCTGGACCTTTATAAGTTAACAGGTGACAGAAATAGCCATGAGTTCCCAGAAGGAAGAAGGGGCTGACAGTGGAATGGGCATGAGATCTCCGTGGCTCTTCTTCTGGTTAGAGTCAGTGGAAACTCCTATCATTGAACTGCGCCTCACATTAGCTAGGAAAACATATTAATGGTCCTGTGCCTCATTTTTCTCATTCATCAAATGGGAATAATCCTACTTATTTGGGAAGATCTGTGTGAAAATCATGGTAATACCATGAGCTCTATGCTCTTTAGCAGACACGCCTGAGAAAACAGTGGTGTAGCAATGTACTTAGTAGAAGCCAACACCTTATCTTCTTGTCAAAGAGAAGCCAGCACCTATGGCAACAGCTACATCCAACTGTCATTTGCCACATTCTTCATGTGTGAACCACAGCACTTTGCAGTCTATGAAGGCAAAGGGGAAAAGGCAAAGACCTTATGGAAAATGCTACTCATATATTCCCGAGTGTGTGCATTTGCCCCTTCAGCTCCCAACATCCTGTCAGAGACCCACTCATCAGAGATGAGGGGGCCTTGCTAGAAGCCTCACTAACTCGCAGAAGAGTTGCATTGGTGCCCAGTGGGCCCTTGCTGGAAGTGTCGGGAGTCACTTTGCTTCACCCCCTGTTGTATCAGGTCTGCCTACAGAACAAATGATATAGAGGAGGCAATGAAGGATTTGGGTAGCCTGGTCTGCTTGCTGTTGCTGTAGCCATTGGGCCCACCTGCCTGTTTTTTCCCCCAATAGTGGGAAGGAAGAGCCAGGATTAAAGGCATGAATCACCAAGAATTGGCTCCATGAAGTTTCTACATATCACCTTGAAATCCTAGAATGTAAGGAGAATCATGTGAAAATGAGGAAAATAAGGAAAATATGATTATCAACAGAGTAAGAAAGCTTAGTTAAATCTTAAAAAAAAAATGAAGGACAAGGAGGCATCCTGCAACAGAGAAGAGAGAAGATGGTGAAATTCCAGGGAGAGGTCACTACAAGACAGCTCTTGCTCTGTACCATGTGAGAGGAACCCAATGTGGTTTAAGTTAAAAAAAAATAACAACAAAAAAAAAAAACCTTACTGAACTGCGGCAAAAAAGTTAAATTGACCTTGTTTTTACTTTTATTCCAGTGAAGGACATACACACTAGGTCATGCCAGGTATCAAGTTGAAGTATTTATTTTGTTGGAACCACTCTAGTGCTGATGTGGGGGGATCAGAGAGTGACATCAGGCTGCTTCTGTGGGCAGCAGAACTCTCCTTCAATCATCCAGGAAGGTCACAGTAGGTCACACAGCCAGTGCATGCTTGTGTTCAAGGCAGGGAAGGGGGTAGTATAGAATGGATGTGGGTTGTTGAGGGGTTCAAATGTCTCCAGAGCACCTGACGTAGAGGCCACAAAGGGAGAGGTGTCATCCACTGCCAGGCATGTGCCCAGCTGACATAACTGCACTCTGATGTTCACTCATGTCAACTTCGTTGGTCTTAGGGATGCAGCTGTGGCTGCCACTGCTGAAAGGCATTTGGAAAACAAGGGACTGAAGATGTAGAGAAATAGGTTGACTGTGGAATACAACCCAATTTCCTGAAACACGGTTATAGAAAGGGTGGTGAACACATCAGTGAGAGATGTTCCGCTTCTCACTTAAAAATGAGAAAACACAAGCAAAGCCTGAGCAGTCTAACTCTAATCCTGTCACCTTTGTCCCCTCTCACATCTTACCAAAGAAGTCAAGTGCAAAGGATATCCAGGGACTTGGCTCATCTTTAGGTACTGCCAACAGTCCTAGCCATTCTTCCTATCACTAACTCTGTCTCTGTTGTCAGCCCCAAAGATTCCAGAAGCCCAGGGCCCAGCTTCAGGGAGACCAGAGATAAAGTAATCTCCTTCAGGACACACAGTGGGTGGGTCTTCTGCTGTCCCTCCCTTCCACAAGACTAACGGGTCCCTGTCAGAATTCCAAGCAAAGGGTGACTCAGCTAAGCAGAAGGAGGGACACGAAGGGCATCTGGATTTTTGCCTAGCTATGTGGGGGCTCTGGTCTGTGGTTCTATGTGCTCTCCAATGGTATGTACCTTTAGATGGTCCCTGGAGGTAGCACTGCAGGGGGCAAGAAAGCCCCAGCCCTGTCTCCATCCTTTCTCCTTGTGCTCTTCTAGTTTCTCGGGCTCTGTCTCAAGGAGTCAGCTCACTGGCAGTGAGGAACCAAAAGTACAAGATGGCTCAGAATGTTTGTCACTGAGCTGGCTGTGTGTGAAGGGAAGTGAGTTTGGGAGCAGTCGTTGTGACGAGCCTGTGGGTTGTAATGCACCTGGCTGTTCTGGTACACTCGTGTACACAGGAGTATGGGGATGGAAGAAGACACTGGTACATGCGCAGTGAATGTACTGGGTACACACATGCAAACCCACATGTACACACATGCAGTACCCATTCTTGCTGTGCTTGTATTTACCCAGCAGCTCAGTAAGACAGAGTAAGTAAGTGCTAGAGAGTTGATATTTAGAGTGATCTTTCCTTTAAGGGGGATGTAGATAGAGCCCAGTCATTCTGAATATCAGATTAGCTCCTCATCACTGTGGCACCCGTTATTCAGAATTTTAGCTCTGGCTGTATGTGGTGTCCATGAGTCAAATTGGAACTCTACAATGCTAAGAAATGACAGTGAAATACATGTTCCCTCAATTTCTTAATAGGGGCATACACATTTGATAGGAAGTTCTGGATAAGGAATGGTGGCTTGTGCTAGAAGTTGATATTGTGATAAGACATTGTGAGATCAAGTGTCAGATGTTGGAGGTTTGGAGGTTCATTTATCCCTAACTTGAGTAAATTCAGTCTCAAAGCTTTTACAGTTTACAGTTCTCCTAAGGAACTCTTAAAGCTTTTCTCTTTCATCCATGTTTTTCTTTTTATTTCATTTTTCTCCTTTCTTCTCTTATCTTCCATATTTCCTGAGGTATAGCACCATGTTTCACAAATAATAGTCACATACCTTTATTGATCATTGTAACCAAGACTTCAAGAGTTACTAGTGAGCACTGGATGTGCTGGAAATCGACACAGAAATGGACTTTTAACATCAAGAACTAGTGGCTCATTTCTGTAATCCTAGATACTCAGGAAGGTGACAGATTGTGGGTTCAAAACCAGCCTGGGCAGGAAAATCTGTGGGACTCTTATCTCCAATTAACCAGGAAAAAAAGCCAAAAGTGAGGGTGTGGCTATGGCTCAAGTGGTAGAGAGCCAGCCTTGAGTGAAAAAAAGCTAAATAAGAATGTGAGACCCTGTGTTCAAGTCACAGAATTGGGCTCGCGTGTGTGTGCACACACACATGCACGAGAAAAGAAAAACAATGGAGCCAGACTTTCAAGAAATGCTGGCTGCCCTTCTCCTGATTGGATTCCATCACCACTTTCTGACCTTAGCTCAATACTCAGAAACCTCCAGCTTCCTGGCACTTCTGTCAAAGTTTCACATCTCTTGGGAACAACCTTCAAATGCCACGTTGTTTTTCCTAGTAGGTATTAGCTGTTTCTTAGGATTGGAGTGTCTCAAAACCTCTTGCCCTTCTTGTTAGCAGCGCTTCTTTGAAATATGTGAGGTCTTTTCTATCCTGTCTGTCATTTCCTGATCAACAACACTTTTATTGAGAATATCTGCAAATAATTAGATTAGATCAGGCATTCTTCCTGAGGAGCATGAAGCTGAAATCAGGGCCCCTGGTTCGGAATCCGAAGAGCTTTGCTGAGGGAAATAATTTAAGGAAAGGAGCTAGGTTAAATATTTCTTACACATTAACTTTTAAAATCTTTGCAGCAGAACTATTGGAAACTATCCATTCTTCAAAGAAATGAGACTCAGAGAGGATACTGACCTGCCCAGAATCAGTATACAAGGGCTTGAACCCAAATACATGGAGTCCACAGCCCACTTCTTCCCTGGCTTACCCTCATTCCAAAGTCCTCAACTGGCTTGCACATTCTCCTGTCAGTGTTAGTTCACCACACGAGGCTGTTTGAATAAAGTCACACTATACATTATTGCAGGAGTGAGTTTTTTCTCAGGCATCCGATTGTGGCAAGCCCTGGGAAAATCATGTCACCAGAGTGTTGCAAAGGAAAATACAGTCTGCCCTAGGGTGTTCACAACCTAGCAGTATAGGAGAAAAACATTTCATTGCTAGCAGCAGCAGCAGCAGCAATGTGCAAAAGAATCTTATGTTTTTAGGAGATGAGTGGTAGGGGGAGGAATTTTTAGAAGTCACATAGACATATGGCAAACCATGGTGTGGGACAATGTGTTCTGCCAGCACGGAGCTGTGGGCAGTGTTCTGAGACTCAGGAAGGCTGGTAGGCTCCCATGATCTGAGAGGCCTCTGCAAACTGACATGAGGTTCCCAGGCAATAGGAGGTGTGAGGTACCTGCTCAGTGGGTCACATAATGGGAACAGATGAAAGGAGATTGGTCTGGAGAGTGGCGAGAAAAGCCTGCAGGGAGGGGCAGCTATTGAAACACAGGCAGAAACAGGGAAAATGGGAGCCTGTGGGTGTTGGTAAGGAGCAAGACAAGATGCTGAAACTGAGGGGCCTCGTCTCCAGAGGCAGAGGCCTTCCACAGGCAGCTGCAGAATTTCCTGCCTCTCCAAGTCATAGTGTTTTGCAGGATCGCCAGCATGCCAGAGAAGAGAGACCCAAGCCTGACTTCTCCATTCTCTGTCTTCCTCCTACCTCCCAGCTCTCCTGTCTCATCTAGATGCACCATCCCCAGAAGACAGGGCCCACAGGGAGTGATTGTGACACTGCGCTGGGCGTCACATTGTAACTGGGTTTCCACATCCTTCTGGCTGTATTGTAAGATCTGAGAAGAGGAACAAAGGCAAATAATGAAATACAGGAATGTAGGAAAAGAGGAAGCTGCCCAAGACCCCAGCCCAACTGAAATGTGAAGAATTATGGAGAACTGACAGAAAAGGAAGTAAGAACAAGGAATTGCATTTGGCAGCTTAGAACAGTGCATGTACACACACACACACACACACACACACACACACACAGATACAGACATGCACAGGCACATATATCCATAGAGACTCACTGACACGCAGTATTCAATCACACAATGACACTCACATACATAGATACACATACTTAAAAGATAGATGCACAGCGCTACATTACCACATACCCAAACCCATGCACTTGCAGACACGCAGACACACACACACACACACACACACACACACACACACAGGCTGGCACACAGATACATAAACACATAGAGATACATATCTTTCCTTCACATAGACACACACACACAGACACAGACACACACACACACACACACACACACACACACACACACGACAAGGCATTTCTTAGGAAAACAGAGGGGATGGATGGGGTTGGAAGAGATGGAAGAAATTGATGAAAGAGGTGATATTGATTATGATGCATATATTCACAAATGGACATGTTGAATTGAAACTCATTTGTCCAACTACTGAAAGCTAATGCAAATATCAAAAAGGGACAGGCATTTCTCATTTAGACATGCACAGATACATGGGTATGCATGTAGATATGTGTAACACACACACACACACACATCTTCCTCGCACCTAAAACAATCTTTTAAAATGAGAGTTTGAGGTCTGGAAAACCCACAATTCCTAATAATGCTAATAGGATCCTCTGGTCTTTTTCTCTTATTCTTAACAAGCCCAAGTAAAACTACAGTAAAACTTCCTTACATTATAAACAAGAATTTAAGGCCCAAGACAGCGAAAGATAGAACAAAGCACACTTAGGTAAGACACATATTTAGGAACCTTCAAAAATCATTCTTTTAAAGGAGGAGGACAGGCAAGGAGAGAAAAGTCTGAAAAATGAGAACAAAATAGTAAATAAACCCGTTTGCCTGTGGCATCGCTGTTGGTGGAGATAAGGAGAACTGAGTTCTGGGTGAAAGGTAGCCTCCATGGGGGAAAATGGAGGCTGCTTAGACAAAAGTCCTTATCTAGTTCTTTCACAGGAGTCTGGTCTGAGCAGGGCTCACCAGGAGTCCTACCACAGAGCCCAACACAGATGCAAAGTTTTCTTCCCAGCAAGAGGGTTAAAGTTCATCTACCACTTTAGAAGAGAAATAGCAGCTGCCCCAATTGGACACTATAGACATCTGTGAAGACTCCTTTACCCTGCAAATGGTACCTCTGAGCACTGTTTCTTCCCATGTATTTAAGATGTTTTGCGTGTTCGCAACTTAAACTTTGCAATAAATTTAAAATAAGAGTGATGCAGAGTCAGGAAGATATGGACAGACACTTCAAGCCCAGCCCCTCAGCTCACTCACTACCCAATGTGGAGTCTTCAGTTGGTGTCTGGTCCTATGGAGGGCACCAATTGGGTAGGGAAGGACTTTCCTGTGTTCACTTGTGCCTGTGTGCCACTTACACATGACCCTCAGAGAAGGGTCATACGTTAGGTAATCTGCCCTTCACCAGGCCTTTAAAGAGGATAGAGGTGACTTTCCATCTGTATGAGATGGGGAGGAGGCAATCTACTCCCTGTAAAACAGACCATCTGGTTTTAAGATGGTCTGATAGATTCTGATGGCAAGAAAGGAAGGCCCAGGGCCCATTGCCTCTCCATTTTTTAGAAACGTCTATCCTTTTCATCCTCCTGGAAGAAGCTTTGCTCGGCATTTCTGTCAGCCATACACTATTCTTACTCATCATGACATTTTTTATCTTGAGGGATAAGGTAAAGATGGCTATGCCAAGGAAGAAAACCCAAAGCAGTAGAAATTCTAGAAGAGAATGAAATATGTACCTAAAAATTTGGTACTTTTTTTCCTCCCTTCAGTTTTGACAAATATGTTTCTCATCATCATGCCTTGCTTTTTTTTTTTTCTATTTAAAAGAAATCTATGGTATAAAGACAGTGGTTGAGGTTGCTCTGTCTCTCTGCTTTTTTGACACCTCTCTGACCAAATTCAGAAGGGAGGGAATCAGTGCAAACATTCCAATCCTACCTCTGGGCCTTCTGCTCCTGGCCCTTTAGGTGGTGAAAAGGGCTCCGCTCACACAGGTGCGGCAACAAATGAGAGGAAGCTAATCTCTACTGTGTCACCCTTGACAGCAAGGCTTCATCATGCCAAACAGGTCCTGAAGGAACAGATGCCAGCTCATCCACAACAATGACTGTGGGACATCTCTGTACCTGTTTCTTTTTCTTCCTTTTCTCTATTCCCCTGGTTACCTTTCCAATGGACCCGCTACCCACAGCCCTGGGTCTGACCATAAGAACTACTGATTCTTGTTTTCTGTTTTCTGTTCCTTTACATGGTGTCAACATTTGTACTATAGAAATAAAGGGTGCAGAGGTGGCCAGAGAATATCTTTAGGCTGTAGATATCAGGCCTATTTGGGGTTAGTGGGAAGAATGTAGACACTGAAACAGCTCATCTGGGCAGAAACGGTGGTGGAGAGTGGAGGAAATAGAAGCTCAGGTTTGCAGTTGTCTGTCAGTCTATCTCTAATTCATGTTTTTCCCGAAGCCCCTTTGCCTCATTTCAATTAACTAGCTAATGTTTTTGTTCCAATATGGGGGCTTAAATTCACGACCTCAAGCACTTTCTTGGCTTTTATGCTCCAGGCTTACATTCTCTCATTTGAGCTGCAACCCCGCTTCCAGTATTTTGTTTGTTAACTGGAGATAAGAGTCTCTCAGATTTGTCTAACCTAGCTGGCTTTGAACCATGATCCTCAAATCTCAGCTTCCTCAGTAGTTAGGATGACTGGTATGAGCTACCAGTACCCAGATTGGTACCATTTTAAAGCACTAATTTTGAAATTCCTACTGTTGAGAAGACCAACAGGCTTAATGCTCCTTTCCCACTGGCAATACTGTTATTCAGAAATTAAATATGCCAATGTACATCATCAGAGACAAGAGGTCCAGACTGAGAAAGTAGAAATGATCTCTGAGCCAAGGACCAAAGAGAAGCAAAAACAATGGAGCTACAACTCATGTGTTGACCATGACCTTGCTTTATGATTAGGAACTAGAAAACAAAAACAAAAACAAAAACCTGGCCAAGCATCAGTGGCTCACACCTGTAATCCTAGCTACTCAGGAGGCTGAGATCTGAGGATTGCTGTTCAAAACCAGCCCAGGCAGGAAAATCCTTGAGACTCATCTCATACAAAAACAAAACAAAAAAACCTGGAAGTGGTGCTGTGGCTCAAATGGTAGAGTGCTAGTGTTGAGCAAAAGAAGCTCAGGAATAGTGCCCAGGCCCTGAGTTCACGCCCCAAGATCAGCCAACAACAACAACAAAACTTTTACTAAATGGCTCTTTAAAAAAAAAATCATAAGCATCTGCAACTTTAAAAGTAAAGGAAGAGACCACGCTACCCGAGCAGATAAGAGAATTCTACACCAGGATGGTTTATTATACATCTCTGTGTTCCCTGGGCAGCATGACTTTTTTCTCAATGAATGACATGACCTATGGGATCACAAATGCAAGATGCTTTCTATCTCAAGATGACTCCACATTTCAAATGTGGCCTGCTGTGGAAAATCTTATGTTAGCACCACTCCATGGAAGGTAAGAGAAACACCTGTGAAAGGAATGAAGAAATGAGTAAATGAAGGACAGGAAAGGCGCTAAACAACAGCTAGCATGTGTTAGATTCTTTGATTTTTTTTTAACTCAGAAAATGAAAGAACTGGTGATTATATATACAAAGTGTATATCTAAAAATATTCTCCTTATAATGCCTCAGTTTGTTTTACTGAGAAGGAAAAGTTGAAGTATTTTTCAAGGTAGTATTTTAAAGGGCTAGGGTAACGCAGCAAGGATCACCAAAACTGTGGCTGTAACTCCTAGCCCTGCAAAAGAAAAACATCTGAACAATTGTGGAGAAGGAGATCATCATTAAGTCCAAGGAAGGCTCTTTATTAATAAAAATTAGAATACACTAAAAACAAAAGCTGTGTAGAAAATTTATTCTTGAAAAATATATCCTCTTCCAAAAGCTAGATTAAAGAAATCTGTAATCCTAGCTACTCAGGAGGCTGAGATATGAGGCTCAAGGTTCAAAGCCAGCCTAGGCACAAAAGGACCTGAGATTATCATCTCCAATTAACCTCTAGAAAATGGGAAGTGGGGCTTGGCTCAAGGGTAGGGTGGTAGCCTTGAGCTGAAGAGCTCAGGGACAGTGCCCAGGCCTAGTTCAAGCCCCATGACTCACCAAAAAAATGGTGACTGAGATGACCTATGGTGATAAATTCTGGTGTACTGGCCTTGATACAGTGAGAAAGTCACAGAGACTTCCAGAACCTTCTCCTGCAACAGAGGGCTCATGGCCAGCCAATGAGCCATTTCAGACATGCCTGAGACTGTGAGCTTTGCCCTAAAGATCCTCTTCTATACAAAGATAATCACAAATATAATTGTAACTTGTGTAAAGGGCATGAGTCACAGGTGAGGGCAAAAGAGTTTGATGTATATAGCTTCCAGGGTGCTGCTGCTGGGAAAGTAGATATGGAGGAAATGTCGAATATTCTGAGATTAAAAACAGGAAATGGGTGAATTCAGTGCCCCTTCTGGGAAATGATGAAATAAAGTGTTTCAAACTTCAGGTATAATCATGCAAAGCTTCGTTTATCAAGGTTATTAAGCCATAGGGCTTCTCATCAAGATTAAAACACACACACACACACTTTTTAAGCTTAAAAACTCTACTAGTACAATGGTTCCACTCAGCTCTCCAACATCAGAAGAATATAATGTTTAAATCCACACCTTATTCTCCAAATCATAAAACTAACCTAAAAGAAGAGGCAGCATCTAATGAAAAATCCATGTGGTCACTGTTTTAGTGATCACAAAGGAGAACTTCCACAGTTCACAATTATTTGACATTTACTGTGTGATGCTTACCCATGAACTCAACTCAACCAGTGGAGTTACTGTGCTAAAACAAAAATCCATTCTGCTAGAAAATGTAATTTATATTTACAAAGTTTAAATTGGCAAAGGAGTTGAGCAAAAGCATACTCAACTTGCTTGGGTCCTTAAACCTGAGCCCAGCTGCTTGTGACACATGCACCCTATCCTCTGACACCCAACATATGATGATTAAGTGGTACCCAGAGCCCATTCCTCCAGCAGCTCCCTTTCACAGATCAACATGCATGGCAGTTGTACAAATCTCACCGAAGATCTACACTTATGACTAACCAATGCAAATGAGAGGTAATGAAAGGACAGAAATGATGGGAACTCTAACAGCATAAATATTTTCACACTTCAATGACACCTTTTTAACGGCTAGGAGCAATGCAGAGTTGTCTATGTGTGAGTTTAGTGTCACATGGCAGAACAAGTGATCACTACCCAATTTATTTTTCCACCTGTGTTTGTATCCTGCCTGAGGGTCTCTTGTGAAGCTACAAAGCTCCTGAATGCAAACTTACATTCAGAGATGGGTGGGCCTCCTTGGCACAGGTCGAAACTTTCTTAATAAGGACCAAGAATCACAGAAAATAAGAGAAAGGCTGGATAAGTGGGACTGCATTAAACTGCAGAGCTTTTGTATGGCAAAGGACATAGCTAGTAAATTAATTAGGAAGCCTACAGAGTGGGAGAAGATCTTCACCAACCAAACAACAGACAAAGGCCTCATATCTAAAATATATCAACAGCTCAAAAATTGAATCACTCCAAAACTAATCTCCAAAGTAACAACCATCCCATTAAAAGATGGGCCAAAGACTTAAAGAGAGTCTTCTCTGAAGAAGAAACAAAAATGGCCTATAGACACATGAAGAAATGTTCAACATCTCTGGTCATAAAAGAAATGCAAATCAAAACAACTCTAAGATTCCACCTCACTCTAGTTAGAATGGCCAGGATCAGGAAAACGAATAACAACAGATGCTGGAGGGGATGTGGCTAGGAGGGATCCCTACTACACTGTTGGTGGGAGTGCAAACTCGTTCAACCACTATGGAAAGCAGTATGGCAGTGCCTCAAAAGGCTAAACATAGAGCTCCCCTATGACCCAACAATTCCACTACTTGGCATTTACCCAACCATCCAGAAACAAAGATATACTAAATCCACTAGCACAACAATGTTCATTGCATTATTCAACCAACCTAGATGTCCCTCAGTTGATGAGTGGATCAACAAGTTGTGGTATTTGTACACAATGGAATTCTATGCTGCTGTCAGAAAGAACGACATCGCCCCATTTGTTAGGAAATGGAAAGTCTTAGAAAAAATCATATTAAGTGAAGTAAGCCAGACTCAAAGGAACTTAGGCTCAATGGTTTCCCTCATTTGTCATAATCAGTAGAAACCTTGGGCTCTACTAGCAGAGATCTGCAATAGAGCAAAACCTTGATACATAAGGCCATATAGTATGAAGCTAATTGAAAAGACCTCCAGGATTTTGAAACAAAAGCCATATAATGAATGATTGTTGTCCTTAATGTACTATGTTATCTCTCATCTCTTTTGCTGTCCTTTGGTTATGTCATATTGGTACAGTATCTCACTTTGTTATCTGATATATTGGATTTATTTGTATTTGGTTATTTGAAATTTGATAGGGAAGGGGGGAAAACCAAGACGGGGGGGGGTGGAGGGGCGAGTAATGGGTACCAAGACATGTGAAAGGGTATCAATATATGTGAATTAATGCACCTTCTATCTGGCAAATATCATGTAACCCTTTTATTAATTACAATAAAAAAGAATCATTTATTGAAATGGTTTCACCCTATAACTGGTCCCATCTTGTTTGTTTTCTTCCTATCTAGCTTTAATGGTGTGGCTGATTACAACTACATCCGAGGTCATGTCGTATTCATGGCCTACTGCATTCATTAGTGAAACAAAATGGTAGCCAGCCTGATTTCTTTTCTTTTTTAATGGGTTGTGGATGTGATATTCACTGCCTCAAACCACGGGGCTCCTGCTCTCATATTGATACGAAAGTGATGAGGGAACTGAGTTTTAAAGAGCTGGTTTACCTCAAAGAATATGTCAACAATAGCCATTTCTGTCAATAATAGCAAGTTTGCAATGTACATATCCCACTCATCCTTATGAGGTGAGAATTTTGCAAATGGTTCATTTCATGATATCA
This sequence comes from Megascapheus bottae, assembly GCF_031878675.1. Taxonomy (NCBI): domain Eukaryota; kingdom Metazoa; phylum Chordata; class Mammalia; order Rodentia; family Geomyidae; genus Megascapheus; species Megascapheus bottae. Next base: position 27,096,694 of record NC_143513.1, on the reverse strand, counting down.
CTAATCAGAAAATTTTCTTCTCCTCATCTTCTCAGGACTCACCTGAATTCTGAAAAAAGTCAGACATGATCATTTCTAGAGGCAGCAACTTAAGTTTTTGAAGAATTTATTTCTCTACAAAATTAAACAACAAATTTCTTCCACTTTTTAACAATTGTGGACATGTGTCTGACTAACAGGAAATCAAATAAGGGAATTCTCTTGGAAATGCCCCTGACATTTCCTAGGAGGAGTTTGGATTTTCATCATTCTTTCTAAATAAAGGACATACTTTTGCTATGATTGTAGTCAAATGTCCCTTCTTTTATGGACCTTGGAATATGAGTCTTCCTGGACTGAAGGAGAAAAGGCAAATGGCTCTCTGACAAACACAACCACAAAGGCAGCCATCCACTCACTAGTATTATAAAAGCATTCTTTCTGTTTTCCCTTTCCTGGATACTTAATAAGAAATCATTCTATGATTATACTATATCACCTAACCTCAAATGATTCACTGAGCGATGTGATACAGCACCAAATATAAATGTTTGACTAGTACTCTGGAAAGTTCGGATTTCAGGAGAGGGGTAGCTATAGCTGGGTACCACAGCTTCAAGTTGTAATCCTTCCAACTTTAGTGGCAGAAATCAGGATACTGTGGTTTGAGAACCACTTGGACGGTTTGAAAGGCTAGCTGGCTGGGAGCCTTGGTTAAGCCAGTTGCTCCAGTTACAGGAGAAGCACCATGGCTAGGCACAGTGACACAAACAGGTAGGTCAGTCATTTCCAGTGACACTAAGAGGAAGCTCAAGTTGGAATATGGCAGCTCAGTTTAGCTCATGCATAAATTGAGACCCTTCCCAAAGCAAAAAGGCGCTGGTGGTATGGCTCAAATGTTAGAGAACCTGCCAGTAAGGGCAAGGCTCTGAGTTCAATTCCTACTACTGCTAAAAAGATAAGTATGCTTTTGATCTTAAGCTGATCCATTGAGTCACAGTTCTATGCTGGCTTTTTGCTCGTTAGCTGGAGGTATTAGTGTCATGGCTGGTTTTGAACTGAGATCCTTAGATCTCAGCCTCCTGAGTAACTAAGATTGTGAGCCATTGGTGCCTGGCCTGAAATTACATGTTTAGGTCCTGTGTGGTCACAGACTAGCAGCAGTGACTCTTATGGAAGTGTGCAGATCTTGGTGGCATGTTGTTCAATCACATGCCAAACATAAAGCCCTCCTTCATTCTCTACACTCTGCCAAGGCCTACCTTTCAGGTTCTAAAAGGGGCTTTGGAATGCTGAAAAATGCTACAGCAGAGCAAGAATAGTGAGAACAGATTTGGTGTAATGCTTGTCTGGTCCTCAGTATTTCCCAATGCCTACATGAAGATGACCTCAGACAATTTCACCTGCTACAGATGCCAATGAGAACTTCCACATGAAAACCTCTTGGTGTCCTGGTGCTGCTGCTGCTGCTGCTGCTGCTGCCGCTGAGGCTGGAACTTTACCACTTGAACCATATTTCCACTTCTAGATTTTTGCTGGTCATTTGGAGATATGGGTGTCTCATGGACTTTTCTGACTGGGCTTGATTTGAACTGTCATCCTCAGATCTCATCCTCTTGAGCAGCTAAGATTATAGGCATGAGCTACCAGTCCCTGACTTCCTGGGAGCCTTTTATCCAGTATGTTTTATATGTTTTATGGCTATGGGGATATCCCTGGACTGTAATAATGTAACAGCTCAGAAAAGCTACATGTAGCAAACAGTGGGTTCAGAGTATAAGAGGAAGCTATCAGCTGTAGAGGCTCTTCTGTGTTTTTGTTAATTTCTCATGTGCAGATAGGCACCAGTACAAGCCTATATCACTTAACCATGTAGATATGTTCTATGGGATATATAGCCACGTGGGGGTATCCTTTTGTGACCACTGCAGAATGGCTGCATAGATGAACATGGCTATAACACCATTGGCTGTTATCATCTTAGGGGACCACCATTGCATATCTCACCATTGCAGGTGTCAACACACATGTCCATTGCTGATTGAAATGTCATTTTATGACATGTATATTGCATTTTCCTTTTTACTAGAAGATTAGTAGAATAGACTACCAGCAGCCCATTCAACAAAAGTAGCTAGGAACTTCAATGCATCAAGTGAAATATTCTCATTGAACCAGATGTTCAAAACAGATGGGATGACTTGGGAGCAAAGAGAATTTAATCTTTGCCTTATTTCTAGGCTTTTCTCTTTTTTGTCATTTTCTTCTCTCTCTGTCCAGCTGCATCCTTCATCTGTACTGCCAAGAAGTAAACCCTTTGACCTCTTGAATCTTCTCTTCTTTGTTGACCTCTGTGTCTAAGCACAGAACTAGGGACAGATTAGATGTATTAACAAGCACTTATTTCATGAACTGATAGGACTGATAGGACTCACTTTTCACCTCATTCCTGGTCCTTTGTATTTCTGGAATCGAGATGTCATTCAGACCCTGCTCTTTAGTTAGCTCCAAATGTAGAGGGAACTGAGTCCGGAAAGGCTGGGTTTTGACAGAAGTCCTTATTTATCTTTGCTTCATGTGACATCCATAACTTGCAGTTGATTCAGCGATTATATTGTGGAGAACACAAAGGTCTAATAAACATTAATATTTCTTTCAGTCCTGAGGACTGAAAGGGATAAATCAAATTTATAGTATAAATATATGAACATAAAAATTCGTACTCCAAAATCTGCTATAATAAGGTAAGCTTGTTTCCTGGAGCTACTTTTGTGTATGTGTGTGGGAGTTGGGAGTGGCTTGAAGTGAGCTTAGAGATCAGGCAGCAAAAGAATTTTTGCTACTTCACAATTAAATCTTGCTTTGAAACAAAGTCAGCATTCCTTAGGCTAATTCAACACTTTACTCAGGTCTAAGTTCTAAAAGGACTTTTGAGTATTTCTAAAACAACAACAACAACAACAACAAAACAACAACCAGATTTAAAATGTTTGAAAGTATGTGCTCTGAACAATATCTAAAGTCAAGTGCCAAGGTCAAGTGTCCTGAGCCCGTGTTCACTAGTTCTGGTCCTTAAATCCATCTGGCCCTTTATCTAACCCAGTATTGTTCTTTGTGTAGGCTCAGTTAAGGGACTGACATCACCAGAGCAAAGTGCAATAACTTTCCCATCACATTATTTTTATTTTCCTTGTCAATAAATCCTAAAGCATACAACTTCTGTCAAATTCATTTACTAAGTAGCCAGAACCAGTGCTATTGAACTGCAGATGTGTGGGGCTTTGACTCTTCTAGTTGCTGCCAACTGTAGTCATGCTGTAGGTTGCTCATCCCCTAGGGAGGCTATGCCCTGTAATCCTGGAAAGCCTTGATCTGTGCTTCCTCCCAAGTCCATTGCTGGAAAAACAGACACTGGACTCATGGGATAAAATCTTGACTAGTGTTTTGTTTTTGTTTTGCCAGTTCTGGGGCTTAGACTCAGGGCCTCAGCACTGTCCTTGGGCATTCCTCAAGGCTAGTGCCCTACCACTTGAGCCACAGCACCACTTCTGGCTTTTTCTGTGTATGTGGTACAGAGGTCTTCGTGCATGCTAGGCAAGCATTCTACCGCTAGGCTATGCTTCCGGCCCCACTAAATGTTATTAAAATGCTGGTTCACACTTGCACCCCTACTTACTCAGGAGGCTGAGAACTGAAGCTGGTGGTTTGAAGCCAGCCTGGGCAGGAAAGTCTATGAGATTATCTCTACTGAACTACCAAGCGAAGCTGAAAGTGGAGTTGTGACTCAAGTGGTAGTATACTACTGGCCTTGACTAAAAAAGCTCAGAAACAGTGGATAGGCTCTGTGTTTAAGCCTTAAGGTCATCACAAAATGAAAAAAGAAGAAGAAAAGAATGAATGGAGGGAGGAAGAAAAATAAAGCAAAGTAAGAGAAAGATAAAGAAGGAGAGTAAGGAAGGGAGGGAAAAAGGAGGGGAGGGTGGGAAGAAGGGCAGGGAGAAATGGAAGAAAGACAAAGAAAGGAGGGAGGGAAAGAGGGAGGGTGGAAGGAAGAAAGGAAGGGAGGAAGAAAGAAAGTAGGAAGAAAAGGATGAAAGAAAGAAAAGAAAAAAGAAAGAAAGAAGAAAGTGAGGGAGGAAGGTTGGAAGGGAATAAAGTTGAGGGAGGAAAGGAAGTAAAATAAGTAGGAATGACATAAAAAAGGAGAGAGGAATGAAGGAAAGATGGAAGACAAAGAGGATAGAAAGGAGGGAAAGAAAGAGAAGAAGGAAGAAAGGAAAGAAGAAAAGGAGGGTGGAAGGGAGGGAGGAAAGGAAAGGAAAGATGAAGCAATGGAGAAAGGGAGGGAGGGAACCAAGGAAGGGAAGACAGGGAGGGAAGGAGGAAGGGAGAAAGGGAGAGGGAGAGGGAGAGGGAGAGGGAGAGAGAGGGAGAGGGAGAGAGAGAGAGAGGAGAGAGAGAGAGAGAGAGAGAGAGAGAGAGAGAGAGAGAGAGAGAGAGAGAGAGAGAGAGAGAGAGAGAGAGAGAGAGTCACAAGACAATACCAGCACCATCAAAGCCACAGTGGGGAGTCTTGCTTGCTTGTGTAAGGTGGTGTGCTCAGGAAACACATCACAGCCACAGAGGGCACACCCAGTCTCTTCAACTGCAAGAAGAGCAAGTGGTGGCAACAGGAAGCATTCCTTATACAAGAAAGCAGGCAGAGAGGCTGTTTGCCTCCTTGGCCCCTCCTCTTTGTTTCACCAGCCCTCACCAGCACCTCTTAGGAAGGACCAAGAGGCTTCATGCTCTGCATATTTTGGGAGTACATTTCCTTTTTGGACAATGTTACCCCTCCTCCCCTTTCTCTCACAGCCATGACATTCTTTTAAATACAGAAATTTACTGAAAGAAGAACATGTCTCAATACAGAATAGTGCCCTGACAGCAAAGCACTGGTGGTTCACATCTGTAAGCTTAGCTGTTCAGCAGGCTGAAACCTGAGGAGCACAGATGTCTGAATCCAGTCTAGGTGAAAAGGTCCAATTTACCATCAAAATGCTGGAAGTGGAGCTGTGCCACAAGTGGTAGAGTGCCAGCCTAGAGCAAAAAAGAGAGGGGCAGTGCCTAGACGCTGAGTATAGGCTCTAGTATAAAAACCAACCAACCAACCAACCAACAATAAGGATACAACAACAAAATGAAAAACTAAAAAAAAGAACTCTGTGGGAGTGGGTAACAGTGTTTAGAAAGAAGTGTACTCCTTATCACATTTTCGTAAACGTAACCCCCGTTCATCACCTTTACAATAAATAAAAAATAAATTAAATGCCATTTATTTCTGCCTTTCATTTGGCTATTATGCTTTAGGAAATAGATTACCTTTTACATGTTTCTGTGTGTTTGTTACCTTGTTCTGAATCAAAATATCTATAGGACTTATAAGCATATGCTAGAAATAAATGTGGACAAACTTACAAAAGAATGGACAAAGTAAACTTTCACATGCATTTAGGATGACCAGAGAGAAAATGTTTGCAAGAACAAGTTGATTTACAAACTCATTTTAGACAGCTAAAATAGATTCAACTCTTGATAAAATGTACACAGGAAATATGGCCAGATTTTCCTATAAGCATAAAGCATATACTGTTTCAAATACATGATGAAGGAAAGAAGAAAACTTCTCCCTAATAATTGTTTACATTATATATTTTGAAATTTTGCTAATATTTTTCATGTGAAAAACATTAATATTAATTTTTGTGCTATTCTTTCTTTTCTTCTTCCTCTCTCTCTCTCTCTCTCTCTCTCTCTCTCTCTCTCTCCCTCCCTCCCTCCCTCCCTCCCTCTCTCTCTCTTTTGGTGAGAGTGGGGTTTCATCTTAGGGCCTTGCTCTTGCTAGGCAAGTGTTTTACCAATTGACCAACACTTCTAGTTATTTTTTTTGAAATATGGTTCCTAGAAAATTGAGAAGTACTTATGCAGGTTTGTAGATATTATACTTTCACTGGACAGTGCAGTCTTGGGTTATGTGTCCACATATTGTACAAATGCATTTTAGAAAGGTTGGGTACATCAAGTTTCTAAATATGATAGACTCCAAATTTTAGACAGACATTGTTCACTATTGCTGTTGTTTCTAAGGCTTGAAGCTGGGTTGGGGTTGTCTACCTAGAATTTTGTTAGAAAGACTTGTGTGAGCAAGGTCCAGTGCACACTTACACACAGACACAAATACAGTAGGCTAAATTAAAGACAGATCTTTAGGGGACATTTCTTAATAATAAAAACCAGTTATTGAAGAAGGGAGTGGGAGTTAAAGTAAGAGAATCTTTAAGAGAAATGCTTATACTCACTATGAAATCAAATACCAGACCTGGGAAGATACCATGGTGAATAGTAGCTTACATTTAAAATGGCAAGAAAACGCAGTCCTATTTAGAGGAGAAGATGGCAAAAATAACTCCATTATCTTCTCAGGAGACAAGCCACTTCTCTCTTGAACCTCAGTGTTCTCTACCTGACACTAATTTCACTGAGACTGCTTTGCCTGTAATGTTAGCATTCAATCATAGGTGGCCATGGCACAAGGCAACAGTTAATTGTCATGATTGAACATTACACTAAGAACAAAAGTACTGAGAAATACTCTGGGGTCATTGGCAGATTCTTCCTTTTTATTGTGATCAAGTTCAACTGGAGAGCATAGAGATAGTACAGAAACAGTCAACACTCAGTCAGATTATAAGAATAAGAATAAAAATAATCATATAGCTGCCTGCAGGGCTATAATAAAATCCTTTACTCGTTTCAGTGGATTTCACTTCCTGAGTTAACAGTCCTTCATTCTGAAACAAAAGTGCATGTGAATGATTGCCACCGGGCCCTGCTGCAGTAGCAGGGGATGATGGGTAGGAGGCCATCCACATTCATGTCATGCCTGCTAGGGAAGGAAAGTGGATGGCTAAGGCTTCACAGGAATCTTGGCCAGGTGGAATCTTGGTTCAGTGGAAATTGACAGCCTGCAGCCATATTCTCTGTAGGGGAAGTACTCTCCTGGCAGCTGCCCATGCAAAGACACACCCTAGACCTGCTGCCAGAGATATCTGCCCTGAACTCACTCCTGAAAGTAGGACACAAACTGTTCTCCACTTAATAGAGCAAGATCCAGAAAGTGTCAGGTGCTTCAACTCCCCAAAGCATCTCCAGTCCCTCCACAGTGGGGTGAACTTTTGATCCCATCCCCACCACCCCCAGACATTTGCATATGCTAAGCCCACACTGAGAAAGTGTCCTTGCTTCCCAGGTGCAGGGACCACAGGGGTTGAGGGTGGGGTGGGGTGTTGTGGCATAGGTCTTCGTGCACATGTTCAGGGGTTGTATTTAATCAACAAGAATCTACGCAGAATTTTGAAGAGGACCAGATTAATTCTATTATTTGAAGGATATTGCCAGGATGAGATCTAATTGAGGGATTGATTAATAAGGTTAGGATAAGCCACTCTTTGCATTTTAAAATTCTTCAAAGTTATATAACAACAAAGCAATGACGACAGCAATGATGATGACGATGCTTGTAATAAAATTTATGATCATGTAGTCATATTCCCCCATGAACAAACTAAATATAAGTGTTACAAAAGCACTTGTGTGTGTGTGTGTGTGTGTGTGCTGGTACTTAGGAACTGGGTATTGTCCCTTAGTTCTTTTGCTCAACTTTAGTGCTCTACCAGTTGAGCAAAAGCTCCACTTCAGGTCTTTTGCTGGATTATTGGAGATAAGAGTCTCATGGATTTTCCTGCCTGGATTGGCTTGGAACCAGGACTCCTAGGATCAGTCTCCCAAATTAGAGGTATGAGCCACTGGTGCCAGTTTAGCATCTTCTTATTAATATGGAGAGGTCAACAGATCACATCTGTGATATCAGCAACAATGATACATTGGAAATCTTTCTTGACAAACTTTGTCTTTTACTGCCTCACAATCCTCTACGTTACCCTAGTCTTTCATTAAACACACACACACACACACACACACACACACACACACACACACACACACACACACACACTGCTATCTACAAACAACCCCTTCTTTCTTTTAAATTTCATGGTTACTTTCAAGATATTTGAATTGGATTAAGCCAGAGCAGCTTCACAAGACCTCAAACCCCAAACAATATAGACTAATTTGCCAATGGCTGTAGTGTGAATATTTCCAAGTATGGTTAACATCAAGCTCCCAATCAGTTAATAAGAGCCAGGCAGATTTAATAAATACAGAAGTCAGGTGACTCTATGTGACTCCCATCTAACTTCTTGAGTTTCCTCTAAGTTTCTGTCTTCTGACAAATCTTAACAGACAAAGGGTTTAAATTTCTGAGAACTACTGATTATGACAAATGAGGGAAACCATGGAGCCTATGTTCCTCTGAGTCTGGCTTACTTCACTTAATATGGTTTTTTCTAAGTCTTTCCATTTCCTTACAAATGGGGCGATGTTGTTCTTTCTAACAGCAGCATAGAATTCCATTGTGTATAAATACCACATCAACTGAGGAGCATCTGGGTTGGGTCCATATCTTCGCTATGGTAAATAGTGCTGCAATGAACATCATTGTGCTAGTGAATTTAGTATGTCCTTGTCTTTGTTTCTGGACGAGTGGGTAAATGCCAAGTAGTGGAATTTCTGGGTCATAGGGTGCTCTATATTTAGTCTTTTGAGGAACCACCAAACTGCTTTCCACAGTGGTTGAATGACTTTACAGTCCCACCAACAGTGTAGTAGTGATCCCTCCTGACTACATCCCCGCCAGCATCTGTTGTTATTAGATTTCTTGGTCATGGCCACATTGGGCTCTCCTAGCAGAGATTTACAATAGAGCAAAGCCTAGATACATAAGACCATATAGGATGATGCTAAATGAAAGGACCTCCAGGATATAGAAACAAAAAGCCATATAATGAGTGATTGTTGCCCTTAATATACTATGTTATCTCTCATCTCTTATGCTGTCCCTTGGTTATCTCATATTGTTACAGTGTTTTACCTTGTTATCTGATATATTGTGTATGTTTATTTGGTTATTTGAAATAGGATAGGGAAGGGGGGAAACAGATGAGGAGCGGTGATGGGGGAATGGAAATAGGGATCAAAGCATGAGAAAGAGTATCACTGTTTATGAAGTAATGCACCTTCTATCTGGTGAATATAATGTAATCCTTCTATTAATTACAATTCAAAAAAAGGAAAAAAGAATGCAAAAAAAAATTCTGAGAGCTCTGTGGTCACTTGTGATATGGCAGTTCCTGTTAGGAGCTGGGAGAAAATGGGGCTCATCTATAAGATTCCAATAACTGAGACTCAACGACACACAACTTGTAGAGGAGATCCAGTAAGGAAGCTTAGAGAACAGGACCTCTCTCCCAGAGCAAGTGTTTTCATTCACTTATCTGCTGCTCTAGAAACTTTACAGATTAATGGTTAATGCTCTGCTTTGGTTCTCTGTTTAAACCTTTCTACTTTTGCATAAAAGGAAGGGAAGTTTTTTTCTGAGTTATATTTACACTTCCCAAATCAGAAAATGTCCTAACCAGATAGGAGGACAGGTGGCAACTGGCAACCACAGTTCAAAACTTTGTTTTTTTTTTCTTTTTCCATTTCTTTTTTAAATGAGAAGGAAAGTGAGCAAAATGTCAGTTGCCTATTTTATACACAGAACTAATAAGTTTTCAACATAGAACAAAGCAGAAATCAAAATTGAGGCCAAGAATTAGAAAAGGAAAAGGGTATCATAAACATATCTACTCTGGAGCACTTTAATCTTGATGTCTTCATTATCTTCTTAAACCCACAAGGAAAAAGGTGATTCTGAATTTCAGAATGAAATGATGGTATGATGGGTACTGGATTTTATTTATGAAAATAAACCACTCCCCATTGTTAACCTGCACCCTTGGAGATACACAGTGAGAAAGGCTGATTGGACATGGTCCAGTTTTTTCCTGTGGGTCTTTCTTTAAACTCCTATGTCAGGTTCTAGAGTATTTCTGACCATAGTAATAAAACAGTCTTAACAATTAGTCAAAGATTGGTGTCTCTGGAATGGGAGGTACTGGGGGTGGAGTGGCGGGGAGCGAGGATGGGTGGTGGGTGTACATAAGTGAACTGCAGTGAGCGGGGAAGTCTCACACCAAGGAACACCCCTCTGCCCCAAACAGTGGTAGTGCCCATTGGGAAAGAGTGACCTGCAATAACCAAGATGGCAAATTATCAGATCCTGTCCACAGTTTTCCTCCCTCTCAACCACAAGTTCCCTCTTCTGACCTCTGCTTTCTTTTGCCCTCCCTTCTTTGAGAAAGCAGAACCATTATCCCATCTACTTATTCAATGCACATTGTGGACTCCTGCTGCATCTCAGAGGATACCAGGTGCTGGGGGATAGGACAGGGAATAAGCTAGAGCTGGGCTCTTCATCTGTAGGGTTGCCGTTAGAACAAGTCTATAGCATGAGACAATACATCAGACTAGACAGTCTGGGAAGCCCTCTCTCCCGTGGAGCCTTCTGAGTAGAGACCAGTGTGAGGGGAGTGGAGTTCACTGGAAATGGCTGGACACTCCCACACCTAGTCTTCAAGACAGATCCCTTTTCACTCAGAGACTCCTAGCTGGGCTCTTGGAATCTCTTCTCTATGAATTCCATCTTATGTAGCTTTAAACATTTATATATTCTCTTCCTAAACAATTGCCAATAAATCTTCCCCCAAGTCCTACAATTAATTCCCTTCCTTTGCCCTTATTTTCTGCATCAGTCCAGTAATTTTCTCCCACCCCCACCCTCTTCCCCTCAAGTTTGTTTCCAATCACCTGTCCACTCTTCTTGGCAGACTGGCTATGTCTGCATCCCCCATTGAAGCTACATTGATGAAATGTCCTAGTGACTCTCAGGTCCTTCTGGGAGGACACCTCCAACTCATCCTTCAACTCTTCTCACCTTCGTGAACATCTTTTTCTCGTCATTTCCTTGCCATATTTCTTTTTAGAAATTTCATCTGACTCAAAACTCATTCTGTCTCTTCCTTTGATTTCTCCTCTAGACAGTTAAAGTCTTCCTCAGAGCCCTCATTGTTCCAACAATGTTGGATTAAGGTTACCCTACAATGGCATAACCTCAGCATGCCAGAGTGTTCCTTGGCTAAGACCCATCAGTGGCTCTCACCCTTTTTCTGACTGAATGTCCTCCATTTTGTTTGTTCAATCAAATCACTAAGGTCCCAATCATTATGATAGATGTTACAGTTACTTCAGTCACTTGATGCAAACCACTTCTACCTGTCCCCATTCCACTCCCACCACTGCCTCCTGGTGCACATGCAAGTGATCTCTCCCAGGGCCAAATGTCTCATGCTGAAGTCCAATAGGAAAATGATCTCTCCAGCACATAGATCTGTAGGGGTCAACCTCTAGACCCACATCTTGGGAAGTTCCCCTGCTAGATGCCTGCCCTCTTATCCCATAATTCTTTGCTGAGGCCCTTCACCTCTGTTCCTTCACCCTCTATGTTTCTGTTCTCCTTTCCTCTAGTGTTCCTAAAAGTAAAAGCATGGTTCACTTTCATGTCCCTACTGAGACCTTAGTTGTTTGGCAAATCCTCCCCATTCTTGCTTCCTAACTCCATTTACTAGCCCAGCTACAGCAATTCTTCCTTTCTACATTTTTTATCTTTGCAGTATTGTACACTTATGGGACTCTTGTCTTTAGTTCAGAAGGTCCTCAGGGAAGAGCTAAGGGCTTGTCATGCACTGCTGTGAGTGAATGGGGTGTACTTGTTTCTGCAGGACTAGAGAAAGAAAAACTAGAATAGAGATACCTAACAGCATCTACACAAACCCTAATGAATATAAAGGCAGCAGAGGACTGTGGAGGTAGTGAGCAGGGGCATTGCCAAGCTTAGGATTGGGCATTGGAGACCTCCCAGGGCATTGTGGTCACCTCACCAATCTCCAAACACCCGGAGCAAGGACACAGTAGCCTTCCTGTGCACCAGGCTACCCAAAATATGGGAGCATCTTGGTGTCCCTCCATTAGCATCCTCATCCCACTAGGGCCAGGCAGGCAGAGCCTGCAGGGTTCTTCATGGCCCAGTAGTTGCAGTTGTTGGTACAGATATGATACTTGTGCAGTCCCTTCATGGGCACCTCCCCTCATCCTTCCAGAATAACCTTGTGCTACCCTTCGTATGTATTACTAAGGGACATTGGGTTTACATGAGGTTTGGTGTGTTTCTGACAAAGTACCTGCTATCAGGGGTCACAGGAACATGCTGTGCCGTCCCAGGTGACATGAAATGTCTGACATTTGTTGAGCACAGAGTGATGAACAAGTAACAATGTCAACAGAAATGTCTGTGATAACCATCTTGGTTGTGTTCTATCTTAGTGCCTGCCTTGCATATATTTCAGCCCTAAGTGAGGAGGGGACCCCAATTACCTCACAGGTACAGAGTGGCACAAAGCCATTGCCAGGGCCAAGAAAGTACAATAGAACAGAGCCAGGGCCCTAACGACCTGCAAAGATTTCAGGAAGAGGGAGCTACTTCTTCAAGAGGATATGGCTGTGGTCCTTTGCCAACACACATACATGCATGCACACACACACACACACACACATACACACACTCCTCACTCTACACATATACACATCATATAACATGCATACTATACAAATGGGCATCCTAATATTACACACATGTACACAATCTATACATGACACACAAATTTATACACATATATACCACATAAATACACACCACACAATACATACCCCATACACATACTACAAGTACATACATCACACATGATAGGTACTTATATCATATACACATGAATATAACACACTTCACACATGTGCACATACATCACATCTACACACTACAAATACACATATAGTATATGCCATGCATTATATCACATACAGCTCTCCATCACACAGGTACACACATAAGCATACCACATGCACATACAATTTTATATACATACACACACATAAATTTGCATAAATTTATATGCATGCATAAATTTATATATCAATACTACATAGCACATGCAACAATACGTGCATATACTTACAACCATCACACATGCATACGCACAATACATATACACATTATATACACAACTGCCACACAACACATTCATCACAAATACTCATACATTAATCACAACATGTGTATATATACCATGTATACATAACCAAGTGCATATCACACATTTGTTTCACTTTTCTCTAAAGATATTCCTAAGCCCTGCAGCCCACTCTCACCCCAATCTAGTCTGGGGTGACAAGTGGTATACCAAAAAACTGCCAGGTTGATCTGAACATCACCCCAATCTAGTCTGGGGTGACAAGTGGTATACCAAAAAACTGCCAGGTTGATCTGAACATCACTGTGGTTCTTAAGCCTTATGCACTGACCAACTAAACCCAAAGGCAATGTGGAAAGTTTGTGATTTAGAATTTACTTTGAAGTAGTTAGCCAAAGTATCCTGCCACAGAGGAGCCTTTCTGGCCATAGGTGCAAGAACGAGAGGATGGGAAAATCAATTTTGCAATGCTTCTATCCTATATTTTGAAAGAGGGATACTCTGCAACCAATTGGTATTTGCAGCAATACTTGCTGTCTACACAAGAAAGCATAAAGAGTGTAAAATACAGGATGTACAATACAGAAATATTTTACTTTTTGTGGGTTAAAGTATATTTTCCCCCTTTGTCACTTTTTAAAATTTCTGTATTTTTGTCTTGTATGTAAGCTTATGTGATTTGGAGAGGGGAAGGAGAAGCACAGAAGTGGTGTGACAAAGGGTGAACTAGGCAGGGAGACTTACTAAATGCTATGTTGAAAATGAACTATACAACTTGGGGGTTGTGGGTGGAAAGGGAAAAATTTTAAAAATTCTTCCCCAATGAGGAGGATGTGTGCACTGAATAGAATGTTAAAACTCCTTTCTGTCATAGTACCACTGATTTTGAACACATGAATTGAAAACTTACTAAGTTAGAGTGTTTCTGTATGAGGTGATTCACAGATGATGGCGTTGGAGAAGGTAAAAGCTGCAAGTTAGGAGCCTGAAAAGTTACATAGACAGTCAACAACCAAGACTATGAACTATCTATGCATGTAACTGTAACCTCTCTGTAAAATTAAATTAAAAAATTACTGGCATTACAAGAACAATATACATGCTAAGACAATGAATATTCTGAAAGCCTAGACAAGTACAGAAAACATTAGTGAAATGTTCTGTTTTCCAGAAGCTTGACTTTAAGATAACTAGTTATACAAATGTTAAACTCGCACAAAAATGATCTTGCTTCTTCAATTTGCAGCTAGATTATCTTTTACAATTAGTATGTTAAAAACAGAGGGATTATCTGCCATTCTCTTTCTCCAAATATATTTTTATAGAGGTCACTTTATCTCAGATTCATTTTCTGGTTTGTATTTAATATTTTTTTAAATTTTTTGTATGTGATTTGATGTGGCATTTGCTGACACTCATTTATTATTTTGTTTTGTGCTTAGTGTTTTATTAAATGTAAGTTATAAATATCTATAGCAAAAAAAATCTATAGCAAAAATTCTGAAGAGAAGCCAAAAAAAAAGTACAAACGCAAAGTGAATAAGAATCCAAACGATATGGTTTTGGTTATCCTCCAAAGAAGAACAAAAAAAAACCAAAACCCAAGCCACCAGGCACACAGAGTTGGACAAACAGCTCTCTGCTTTGCACCTTTTTTTCATAGCTCAACTGCAGCTCCTGTTCAGATGCTGCTAGATAATGTTTCTCCAGAGCTAAAATGGGGTTTATCGCTTCAGAAGAGATGCATTGCATAGATAAAAACAACTTCCTCTAGCTGCTGATTAGATAAGCCGGCTCACATCCGTACTCCAAACCCCACAGGCTGCCCAATCTCCAATGAAACCAGTTGTTGGCTGTTCTCTTCCCATCCTGAGCAATGCTCACCAGCCTCTCTCCCCTCCCCCAGGCCAAAGAAAAGCCACAGCCACTATCCACCCTGGACCATTCTGGTCTCCTGCCAGAGACTCTAAATTGAGGAGGATATTTCCTCCTGGGATAACCCGTTGAAAGTGCATGAATTCTCTTAGGATACCCAATTTCAGTCTTGAGACTTATGGTTAGTGAGGAAGGTTTTCTATTGCAATTGAATGAAGAAAAAATACTAGATTTATGTTATTACATAATCATTTCTTTTCCTGCTGGATTCCTAGGGGAGGGGAAGACAGAGTTTTTTTTTTCTACTCCCCCACGCTGGTCAAAATGTTCAAGGCAAAGAGCCATGTATCTCTGAACACTAGAGGTGTAAGAGGTAATCTTCCTCTTGACAACTGAAGGCCACCAAAAGATCCAAAGAAGAATATTCTAGAATGCACCGGGCATATATATGTATATATGTTTGCATATGAATATGTATAAATATAAATGTATTTATAAATATAATATGTTATCATATGTATCATACATTAAATATATGAATGATACACTATCTTTTCATCTCCAAACTCATATCTCCTTCTGACTAAAAGTAACTACTGTGTAACACTATTCTGATTGTCAATCCGTGCATTGCTGTGCTCATCTTTTTTTTTTTTTTTTTTTTTGAATGGTACCAGGGTTTTGAAGTTAGTGCCTTGCACTAGCTAGGCAGGTACTTTACTAATTGAGTTACACCTCTAGCCCCAAGCTTTGCTCATCTTAACATCTCCACCAATCTAGCTCTGGTTTCCAACTTAGTTCAACATTTCCTAATTCTGGATTTTCCCTTGGATTCAACTCTAGAGAACATATTCTCCTGGCATACTCTTCACTGTTACTTACCATACGATTTTTAAGTTTCAAGCCTTTTTTCTTCCTTTTGCTGGCCTATCCTTTTCCCTATCTAGGTTCCCTCTATCCATTAAGCTTGCTTTCCTGCCCACCATATGCATTCATGAGCAGGGCAGGGACAGGGAGTCCTTTATGTCTAGATAGTCCTGAGCGTGGAAAACAGTGCAGGCCATGCCCACAATCTCCAGCTAGCCTGGGAGGAAGAGCACCCAAGACCTGAGCACCTTTCAGTAGAACTTTGCAAACTGGACATGGACACATGGGGAAATGGGTACAGAAAGAGAGCAAGTCAGTAAGAAGCAAGAACTTGCCACATAGAGGATGACACTTGGAAGGAAGTGTTATTAAGTAAAAGCAGGAAATCACAAAGTTTTTGTTTTCAAATAACAGTCTCACCTGCTCTCTCAACTCAAATCCTGACATAGTCCCTCAAGGAAAGATTTAAGAGAACCTGATCAAGTGTTCACAATGTCAGCCTACTTTTCACCTCTCTGCATGTGTGTCCTGATAACTGAGTAAACTTAGGGCTACCTTAAGAGATCATTGAGTGCTTCCTCAGTTTCAAGCCAGTTCAGACACAACCACATCAGAGGGCTGAGAGCTCTCAATTTTTAAAGAGAGCTAGAGTGTCTCAGAGTTTTAAAGAGGCCACTTAAGAAGGATAAGCTAAGTAGCGGTACAGTCTCATTAAGTAAACCCATTCTGATGAATACATTTCTCCTTGCCAGAAAGCTCTCCTTTCCCTTTAACTTAAATTCTTCAGGCTGCATTTCAAATCCCTTGTTTCTTCTTACATAGACCTGGAAAAAAATCAGAAGTAAGCAAGGCCTCTTGGCCTAGCTTGGCATTCTGACTGTGTCCTATAGTCCTCTACACTTGTGCTAAGATCTTTTCCACCAATGAGACATGAAGCCTACTTTTCTCATGCTGGAATGATGACACTTATGTCAGCTTCCACCCAATCACAGAAGGCCGAGTTTAATCATTTCTCTCCAATTAATTTATTACCACGGTCTGTTCTTGTTTACATTCTTGTCAAGATCAGTGACACCTCCAGCAGTAATTACAGCCTTTTAAAACCCTCCCTTCCCTGTCTTTTTGAAAGCAAACACTCTTACTATCTCTCATGATCAAAACTTTTATCATCATTATGATCAAATCTTCACTGTTTTATTTTTCCCCATTTTTCCTTTTTGCCACAGGTTTTTTCCCCTAAGTTATCCACAGGGTCTACACTTTATCTGGAACACCAAGGGCCTTAAATCTCTTTTCATCTTTCCCTATTCCAACTAATGCCTTTATTTTCTGGTTGCATTCAATTGTTATAATAATTAATGGATTTCTCTCCGGTGCTTGGTGTTGTTACAATGTTACCTAACCTCTCTCTATTCTCACTTTAGCTACAACAGACTCTTTTATAAATCTCAGACTCCTTTATAAATCTTTAAGGTTTTTGTGTTACACAAATTGTATTATTTTTTAGCCTCCTCCTCTCAATCCTCCTCCTCCTTCTCCTCTTCTTCCCTTCTGAGTACTGTGACTCGATCCAAGACTTGATGCTCTACCAATTGAGTCAAACCTTTACTTCCAGCTTTTTGCCTGTTAATTGTAGCAAAGAATACATGTGTGTGTGTGTGTGTGTGTGTGTGTGTGTGTTTCTTTTTTGCCAGTCCTGGGGCATGAACTCAGGGCCTGAGCAATGTTCTTTGACTTTCTCAAGGCTAGAGCTCTAAACTTGAGCCACAGCACTGCTTCTGGCTTTTTCTATGTATGTGGTACTGAGGAGTCAAACCTGAGTTTTAGTGCATGCTAGGCAAGCACTCTACCACTAGGCCAAACGCCTGGCCTTCTAGGCTGGCTTCAATCCAGCGTTCCTTAGATGTCTGTCTCCTAAATAGCTAGGATTATAGGCATAGCCACTAGCTCCTAGTCCTTTTTGTCCCTTTTACAAATTTTATTTTTGCCATTGCTGGGGCATGAACTCAGGGCCTGAGTGCTGTCTCTTAGCTTTTTCCACTCAAGAATGGTATTTTTCTCACTTGAGCCAGAGTTCTCCATTTGGCTTTTTGCTGGCTAACTGAAAATGAGAGTCTCATGGACTTTTTTGCCCAGGTTGGTTTTTAACTGTGATCCTTAGATCTCAGCTTCCTGAGAAGGACAGGGCATTGTCCACCCCCCTTGTTTGTCCTATTTATTTCATGTCTTCAATAAAATGTACCTGTTTTTTTAAGTGTAATATGCAAATTAAACCTGAGACATGTGTTTAGCTGTTCTTGGTCCTTTGAAATGAGGAAACTGAGGCTCAAGGAAGAAAATGGCCAGCAGTAGTGATTTTCAGTGTCCGTCCCTTCCTATGAAGGGGTTTCCTCTTCTTTTCCTGCTGCTGTCCCTTCACATTCTTTGTACTTTTTACTCATTTTCATGGAATGATTTGATAAAATATAGCCTCAAATTTTTATTTTTAGTATTGGTCTTTAATGTTATATACACAGTCCATTGGTTGAGTTCTACCCATTATAAATTATCTTAACAGATAACCCATTGCCCCTTGCTAAAGCAAGTAGATTTTCATGAGGATTGATAGAGCATGGTCTCTCCCTAAGAGTGGCTTTTATAGATGTCTTTCTCTTGGCGAGTGCTCTGGGGTGCCCTTTATTCCTGGCTTTCTCTTCCACCCCTTTTCTGCCTGGTGCCTAATGCGCTTTACTGGCCATGAGCAATGACTCCTGTGACCTCCAGCTGTACATAGGGCCTTCCTGTCCCAATGTTTGGGGCTCATTTCAAACAGTTTTCTCTGCCTGTCCCCAGCAAATCAAGCAAACCAGGCATTTTCCCAGAGTCAATCAATTTCACAATTCTGCACTTCCTGTTTTTAAACCTAGTCTTGAAGGAAAAAGTAGACTTAAAATCATGTCTCAGGTGGCAAAAAAAATGAGAGGAACTTCCAGGAAGTGACAATCAACTCCAACTTCAAGGTATAACATAGACTAGGAACTCATCATTGGATGAAGGGGATATTGTCCAGGGCAACAGCAGCCAATGCCAACCAAGGCAGAGGCCCAGCCAAGGCTGTCACTCACTGGAAGGTCAAAAGGATGAGGAATGTAGGATATTTTTCTAGTACTCATGACCATGACCTATTACCTATACCAAACAAACTTCATATTCCTCTCCACTCTCTAGGAATCAGCTTGACTTTCAGTTCCTTAAAGGATGCCCACACCATGAGAAATCCACAGAACCCGCCCCCTCCCCAACCTAGTTACTGTAGGGATTTCATGGCAAACCCTCTACCAAGCCAGTATCCTAACTCTTAACTCTGGGCTCTCAGGACATCATGAGGTCTATAGACACCATCTTTTGGCTCCTGGCCCTCAAGCCCTTTTTATTACTATGAACATCTCAGACTTGTTTGGGGCAGCTCTTTGTGTCCCTGTTAACTGAGGAACCAGTACTCGTGCTTCAGGGATTAAACTAGTGAGATAATCCAGGGGCACATACCCCCAAAATTAGCTCTTCATATGGCTTCCCCCTTTGCAGTTTTTTTAATCATTTAGTGCCATTATTAGCTTGATGATATTGTTATTTAAGTTGACCTTTTAATTTGTAAATACGTGTATCTACTAGGAATGTGTGTTGTACGATACAGGACATAGCAGAGCAGAATCACTTGCCACACTCAGAAGATAATCTGCAAAATGAAGCATGCTTTCACCTGGGATCATGGCCTGGTGGTAGAGAGCTCACTAGCATGCACAAAGCCCTGGGTTTGAGTCCTCAGTACCAGATACATAGAGTAAAGTCAGAAGTGGTGCTGTACAAGAACAGGCCTGAAGACCAATGGAATAGAACTGAAGACCCAGATATCAAACCACAGACCTATGGCCACCTAATCTTTGACAAGTGAGCCAAAAAAATAGAATGGGAGAAAGACAGCCTCTTTAACAAGTGGTGCTGGCAGAACTGGTTAAGCACCTGCAGAAAAGTAAAGCTGGATCCTTCTTTGCACTAGAATTAACTCCAAATGGATCAAAGACCTGGAGGTAAAAGCTGACACACTGAAAACTCTACAGGAAGGAATAGGAGATACACTAGGCCTCCTTGGCACAGGTCGAAACTTTCTTAATAAGGACCAAGAATCACAACAAATCAGAGAAAGGCTGGATAAGTGGGACTGCATTAAACTGCAGAGCTTTTGTATGGCAAAGGACATAGCTAGTAAACTAATCAGGAAGCCTACAGAGTGGGAGAAGCTCTTCACCAACCAAACAACGGACAAAGGCCTCATATCTAAAATATATCAACAACTCAAAAAATTGAATCACTCCAAAACTAACCTCCAAAGTAACAACCATCCCATTAAAAAATGGGCCAAAGACTTAAAGAGAGTCTTCTCTGAAGAAGAAACAAAAATGGCCTATAGACACATGAAGAAATGCTCAACATCTCTGGTCATAAAAGAAATGCAAATCAAAACAACTCTAAGATTCCACCTCACTCCAGCTAGAATGGCCAGGATCAGGAAAACGAATGACAACAGATGCTGGAAGGGATGTGGCCAGGAGGGATCACTACTACACTGTTGGTGGGAGTGCAAACTCATTCAACCACTATGGAAAGCAGTGTGGCAGTGCCTCAAAAGGCTAAACATAGAACTCTCCTATGACCCAGCAATTCCACTACTCGGCATTTACCCAACCACCCAGAAACAAGGACATACTAAACCCACTAGCACAACAATGTTCATTGCAGCACTATTCACCATAGCAAAGATATGGAACCAACCTAGATGTCCCTCAGTGGATGAGTGGATCAACAAGTTGTGGTATTTGTACACAATGGAATTCTATGCTGCTGTCAGAAAGAATGACATTGCCCCATTTGTTAGGAAATGGAAAGACTTAGAAAAGATCATATTAAGTGAAGTAAGCCAGACTCAAAGGAACTTAGGCTCAATGGTTTCCCTCATTTGTCATAATCAGTAGAAACCTTGGGCTCTCCTAGCAGAGATTTGCAATAGAGCAAAACCTTGATACAGAAGGCCATATAGTAGGACGCTAAATGAAAGGATCTCTAGGATATAGAAACATAAGCCATATAATGAATGATTGTTGTTCTTAAGGTACTATATTATCTCTCATCTCTTTTGCTGTCCCTTGGTTATCTCATATTGTTACAGTCTCTCACTTTGTTACCTGATATATCAGATATATTTGCATTTGGTTATTTGAAATTGGATAGGGAAGGGGGGAAAACCAAGATGGGGGGGGGTGGAGGGGCGAGTAATGGGGACCAAGACATGTGAAAGGGTATCATCAATGTATGGGAATTAATGCACCATCTATCTGGCAAATATCATGTAACCCTTCTATTAATTACAATAAAAATATATGAAAAAAAAGAAGTGGTGCTGTGGCTCAAGTGGAAGAGTGCTAGCCTTGAGAAAGATCAAGGACAGTGCTCAGGCCCTGAGTTCTAGCCCCAGGATTGGCATAAATAAATAAATAAATAAATAAAGCATGCTTATGTGCATCCCAATTTTGACAAACCCTGAAATAATGTCTATGACCTTACAAGGGGGGTGGTCCACAAGGGCTGTTTTTCTTCCTCCCACTTCCTTTCCACAGAGACTTGCTATTGCCTAATAGAAACTAATAAACTTGCAAATTTACCTGTTGTATGCATTCCTTATACCAAATGGCTTTAGTCCTATTTTTTTGCCATTAATTGCATTGCTATTATACCCAATACTAACTTCATTTCTAAGGCACATGGTACCATACACAATGTGTTTTCTAGTGACAGAATCAGGATATCCCATAGAAAAAGAAGTCGTGGGGCTTATATGGCCACATTCTTGCAGTGTACCTCTTTATATCTCTCTTTGATGTAAATAAGCAGTCTCAATATCATACCTTTATCCTCCCCCCCCCTCTCTCTCTCCCTGCCAGTCCTGGGCTTGAATTCAGGGCATGAACACTATCCTTGGAGTTTCCCAAAGCTAGAGCTTTACCACTTAAGCCATAGCACCATTTCTGGCTTTTTTTCTATGTATGTGGTACCAAGAAATTGAACCCCGGACTTCATGCATGCTAGGCAAGCACTCTACCACTAGGCCAAACTCCCAGCCCAATCTTCTCTCTCTTTTTAAATATGTAGATATTCCAAGGAGTAAGGACTCACTAGCTTATGAGAACATGGCACAATGGAATGAAAACAAGTCTTTTTTTTTTTGCCAGTCCTGGGCTTGAGCTCAGGGCTTGAGCACTGTCCTTGGACTTTCTCAAGGCTAGAGCTCTACCATTTGAGCCTCAGCACCACTTCCAGCTTTTTTTCTATGTATGTGGTACTGAGGGATCGAACCCGGGTCTTCATGCATGCTAGGCAAGCACTTTAACCACTAGGCCAAACTCCCGGCCGAAAACAAGTCTTTAAGTCAGAAACTGAGTTTAATTCTGACTCCATCACTTGATATGGGTTAAATCAATGAGTTCCTCTAAGCTTTTCTCTAAAATGGGTAGGGAAAATAGTTTCCCATGCACGAATGTGTAAATTACCAGTGGAGTGATTTGGGATTATTCCCTTCCCATCCCCTTATGAAAAGGGATATGGATGTTTGCTAACTTGGATAACCTACATTTCTCTGAAATATTCTGACTTTGACTTGTTTTATAATTGCTTAACACTTACTAATTTTCCACGCAGTCTAATTATTTGAACAAGTTTGTAACAGGTGCCCAAGGGTTATGCGTTAGTCAACCTTCTATTTCTACTTATATCTGACCTTTAACAGTGGATATTGTAGGGCTAACATATCATCCTGGGGAGGCTTCTAACCAACCTAGAGCTCTAAAGAAAAGTCACCTGTGGTTACAGCACATAAAATGCTCACCAGAGCCAGGCACGGTGACCTGTAATCCTAGCTACTCAAGAGGCTGAGATCTGAGGATTGCAGTTCAAAGCCAGCCCAGGCACTAAAGACCCTAAAGATTGTGAGACTCTTATCTTCAATTAACCACTAGAAAACTGGAAGTGATGCTGTGGCTCAAGAGAAAGGGCAGTAGCCTTGAACTGAAGAGCTCAGGGACAGTGCCCAGGCCCAGAGTCCAAGCCACACAACTGACCAAAAAAGAAATGCCCACAAGATTTAATTTTCATTCAGATTCACTGAGGATGGAGGGAGTAATGGGGACACACATCCCATAGAAGAGTGACCCTAAACTCTATCACTCTCTGGCCTGTGATGGTTCTCTTCTGACATGCAAGAGGATCCGCCCATCTCCTTACTGTATTTCCTTAACTTGACTGCTGAAGGAAACAGTGGATAAATTGCCTTATGTCCCTTAATCACTGCCTTGGAAGGACACTAGTGGTTTCATAAAAACTGAGCATGTGGCAGCCTAAAGGTTGCCAGGACAAACATGCCATGATCACTTACCCATGCCACGCTCACTCTTGGAATTCTGCTGTCCTCCAGAAGTGGTGGAAAGGTCTTCAGGGACAGGCATGGGTTCATCACCATCATCTGGAGTATCACTGACGGGGGGGCTATCCTTTCCTGCAGAGACAAACAGAGGTGTGAGGTTCCAGTAGTCATGGCCCCAGAAGCCTACTTGTTCAAGCCTCACCTGGACAGCTAGAGAAGGCTTCATGAGGAGGTGGTAATTAGACTGAGCAGATGCTTCCTGGCTGAGACAAACCTTTTTCTTGCACTATCATTGGCCAGGCCTCAGTCGCTCAAGCCTGTGATGCAAGCTATTCAGGAGGCTGAAATCTGAGGATTGTGGTTCCAAGCCAGCCCAGGTAGGAAACGCCTATCAAACACACACACACACACACACACACACACACACACACACACACACACAAAGGCAGAAGTGGACCTGTGGCTCAAGTGGTAGAGTACTAGCCTTGAGCAAAAAAGAAAATCTCGGGGACAGTGCCTAGAGTTCAAGCCCCAGGACTGGCACAAAACCAAACCAAAACAAAAAATTGAACATCATAGCTCTCCCCATGAGAGCTAGAGATATGTGAAAGAAAAGAAAAAACAAATCACTTATAATCCCACACAATCCTACTGTTAAAATTAGAATGTTACACACATATATATTTATTATATATAATAAATTATATATCTATATATTATGTGATAGCATATTACTTTTCAAATTATGCCATCATTTAAATCATTTAACTCAAGGCCTTCTACTCTATCTGGGCCTTCCTTCCTTTCTTCCTTTTTTCCTTCCTTCCTTCCTTCCTTCCTTCCTTCCTTCCTTCCTTCCTTCCTTTCTTCCTTCCAGTCATTCTCTCTCTCTCTCTCTCTCTCTCTCTCTCTCTCTCTCTCTCTCTCTCTCTCTCTCTCTCTCTCTCCTCTCTGTCTCTCTCTGTCTCTCTCTCTCTCTCTGTGTCTCTCTACCCCCCCCTTCTCTTTCTCCTTCCTTTTCTTTTCCATTTACTCATGGAGGGTGTGCTACCCCTTGAGCCATACCACTAGTATGGCATTTTCCTGGTTAAATGGAGATGGACTCTTTGAGACATTTCTGCCTAGGATGGCTTTAAACACCAACTTTTACATCTCAGCCTCCTGGGCAGCTTGGATTGTAGGTATGAGCTACTGGCATCTGGCAAAATAAGCTAGCTTTTAGACATTTTCACAGAAATTATCTCTTGGTCAGGGCCCATTCTTCCATAATTTTGCTTATAATATATACATGATGATTTATTTGAATTCTACTTTTGGACTTAAGTATTGTTTTTCATTTTTTTCTTAATGACCAAACTATTGTCTGTTATCCACTGAACATTCTTATAGCCAATCTCTATGCCTATTTTCACTGATTTGTTACTATCAAAAAAGTTCTTCTCCAGAAATTCAGTGGTCATCTTACAAAAAAAAAATTTCTTCCCACATTCTGAAAAAAGTTTTTCTGTATGGCATTTCCCACTTACTCCCCACAAATTTCTTTCAGTTAACCTTGTACTGGGTTGTTTGTGAGGATCTCTTACTCAAAACTACATAGGCCGGGTCTCTTTTTCTTGCAAAAGCCAGTAAGCTCTTTCTCTAGTTGCTTAATTGACATAGCCAAATAGGGAGCAGCTGCTCTGAGAAGAATGGAAAGGGCTCTGTAACCATTGCAGAAATAATCCTATTCCTGCATGCAAAGCTCTGTCACCATTTATTCTCTTAGTAACAGGAATAAACTACAATCCACACAAATAAAAAATGGCTTATGCTTCTTCACCAAGTAGTATTTGCCAAATAAAATTAGTTTTTACAGAGCACTATTTTTATTTTGAAAGGGTTAGAATTAACTTTGGCTGGTACAGGTAGGAATGAGGACTACTGTTCTACTCTGAAGAATCCAGTGTTGGGGAAGTATAACATGGTTCCTTCCCATAGAAGCTGAAAGTCCCACAGCTTCTGTTCTTCCGGAGCTAACTTAACCTTGAGTCAAGAGACACAAACCACATGTGAGACAGTCACGGAAACCAACCCAGGATTGCTACTTGAAGAAGAGTTAGTATCAAGATTCTCAAAGTTCCAGATATGATTGTAGATGTTTTGCAAGCTGGCAACTCAGCTTGCAAAAAATAGGCAAGATGACTGACCCCTGTGGATAAGCCCTGAATTGGGGAGAGCATATAAGTGACAAATCAGATGTAAAAATGTCTAGAAAATATGATGAGGACTCATGTACCGTGTCTCTATTGGTCTGAATAATAAAACTCCTACAAGAATGACACCAACATTTTAGGTGACTGGCAAGACCAGTAAAATCACCCCCAATGTACAAAAGAACCTTTACTGGAATCTTTAAAATAGAACCTGCCCAAGTACAGAGGAGGTGCTTTGGGGAATAGTATTACATTCTCTAGGAAATAGACATTACGATACAATATTCCAACTTAGCTGTAATTAGTGCAATTGGCATATTTTCAGAGAGAGCATTATTGAGTATATTTGGATAGCCAATACAAGATAAATAGTTAAAGATAGGGCAAGATCATAAGAATTTCCCAAGGAAAAGCAAAAAGCCAAAGAGAAATTGATTGAAAGTGCTCATATTACACTAAAACTTGGGCATGTGCTTTAAGTCAGTGCTGGTTTTATTGCCCTAAAAATAGAAAACTTTAAAAGTAACAGGAGCTAGGCGCCAGGTGGCTCATACCTGTAACCCTAGCTACTCAGGAGGCTGAGATCTGAGGACTGCAGTTAGAAGTCAGCTCCGGCGGGGAGTCTATAAGATTCTTATTTCTAAGCAATCACCAAAAAGTTGCAAGTGGAACTGTGGTACAAGTGGTAAAGGGCCAGCATTGAGCACAAAAGCTAAAAGACAATGTCCAGGCCATGAGTTCAACCCTAGGACTGCTGCACGCACACTAACACAGTAGCTGAATGTCAGTGCTATTTTCACCTCTGTAAGGAAAAATTCAGAATAGGAGAATACAGGAAGCATACACATCATGTGACCACTCTTAGTTTTGTGTGACAGTCTAAAATAATGTTTTTCAACCCGTGAGGGTTTAAGAAAGGTGGTCAGAGGAAGTCTTCTTTTCAGTTGTAGCAAAATAATCTTATACAAACTTTTCTGAAAATAAAACAAATCTGGCCGGGAGTTTGGCCTAGTGGTAGCGTGCTTGCCTAGCATGCAGGAAGACCCGGGCTCGATTCCTCCATACCACATACATAGCAAAAAGCCGGAAGTGGTGCTGAGGCTCAAGTGGTAGAGTGCTAGCCTTGAGAAAGTCCAAGGGCAGTGCTCAAGCCCTGAGCCCAAGCCCAGGACTGGCAAAAAAAAAAAAAAATCTATATAAAATGGTGGCACTGTAAAATGTAGAGGCTGGATTAGCAGAGACCAGGCCATTTGCTTTCACAAAGCCTGGTAATAAGGTGGGTGCTGGTGGCCCATACCTGTAATCCTAGCAATCAGGAGGTTGAGATCTGAGGCTGGTGGGTTCAAGTCAGCCTGGGTGGAAAAGTCTGTGACATTCTCATCTCCAGTTACCCCCCAGAAGTGAGGCTTCGGCTCAAGTGGTAGAGGGCTGGCCTTGAGCACAACTGCATAGGGACAGCATCCAGTGCCTAAGTTTAAGCCTCAAGATTGACACACACACACACACACACACACACACACACACACACACACACACACACACAGCCTTGTAATGTGACTGCATAGAGAGGACAACCTTTGTCCTAAGAAGGTGGCTCAACTTGTATAGTGTACTCTGGGTGTGTATGTCTACCCTGGAATTCGTCACCTTTCATTAAGGAGTAAGTGTAAAACACTTTTTTGAATTTTTAAAAACTATGGTCATCATTGTAATAACTCTGGAGTTCTCTGTGATGTTCTGAGCCCTCATTTATGGCATGATACATGAGGATCAAGAAATGACTGTGTAGGATCAGGACATAGCCAATAATGGCATGCCATACTTTGGTCTCAATTCATGCTAAAATACATCTAAGTAGCTCTCAATTTCCTGTTTATTTTTAGTTTAACTAATATAATAAATTATTCCCTAATAATTTATTAGGAAATAATATCAATTAGAGCTGTGAAGGATGTTGATATCAGCAGATGTGCATCTGAAGAATGACATCTGTCCTGAGTTCTGGCTCTCAAGGGTCCTTAATCTTGTATCTTGATACTTTTATATATTTATTTTTTTCTACATGGAAGAAAGAGTAATGAGAACAGTAGGGATTGTGATTCTAAAATCATGATCAATAGAAACTCTCAAAGCAGAAGAAACCACACGGGGAGAAAGGAGAATAAAAAAGTAGCCCCCTTGCTCATAGAGGAATAAAGTAAAAAGTCAAAATCGGAAGGAGCCAAGTTGGACGCACTCACCTTCCCGCCAAGAGTTGGGTCTTAATTCAACCTTGTTTTGCCTTAGTTTACTGATGGGTTTTAAGAGATCCTCTGATTTGCCTAAAAGCCCCCTAGTGTGAGTTGTGGTTGCTGAGACATTAACCGCTGATGTGTGTCCAGGCCCAGGGATCTACATTCCTTCACTGCTGGAAGACATCCAAGATGAAAGTTTACACTTTATGAAAACCTTCATGATGGGTGAAACGGTTTTGTATATTGACTTTCAACACATTTGCCCTATCATTCAAAATGTGAAACCATGCAAAGATAACAAAATATTTTTTAAGACAAAACACGAAGTCTTCAATGAACACAAATACAATACACTGTAGTAAGATCTTTGGAATTTAGGTCTAGATTGACCACCTGGAAGAGGGGGAAGTGATATGCTTCATATCTTTCTTCAAGTGTGATGAAATGCTAAAAAACCCAATGTTTGCCTAGTTCAAAGGCCTGTGGGGAGACAATGATTATGAATTTTCATATGGTAAATAAACATATCATATTATCTGATAAGCTGTAACATACTAAAGAAACATGTATAGTACCAAGTTTCACCTCTTCCTAAGAGCATGCATAATGACATGCAAATGCACATAAGTAGACATTGCAAGACAGCAAGTACTTAAGTGGAATGTTTTAGAAGATGTAATAAGATATCACTTGTTTAGCGAAATGAAAGAAACTTCTGGCTAATTTACAAATGTGCCAAATTATATTTAACTCACCATTAAATATTATAAACAAAGCACTGTCTATAAGAAGTTTTTATGGGCAAATTAGATGAGAAATTCTATCATTAGCTTATCAAACTGCATGCAAATGATTTCTGAAGTAGAATATAGCTCACCAAGCAAAGTTCTGGTATAACTCCCTATCTCAAATGCATGTGTTTTAAATATGTACAATTACTCAAGGGACCAAAATTCCTGGAGTAAATAAAAGTGCCATGAATACAGATCCTCTGTTCTGTTATAGAAGTGTGAGACAGTTTCAATCTAGGCCTTAAAACTACAGACTACAGCTGACAACACTCTAGAGCCATCTCTGGTTTTTTATGGGACTTCTTGTTCCTACTTAAATTATCCAAGTTACTTAAGTTATCTAAGGCTCAGGGATTTGTAATTTGGAGATAACTATATCCTCTTCAGCGGGTCTTTGTATGGTGGAAATGAGAAAATACTTAGGGCAACGTTTGTCTAATACAAAGAATTTAATCCAAGTGATTTTAACCAGATTACAATACCCTCAATTTACTATTTAAGGCATAGTTCTTGTGTCTATATTCCCCAAAAGACATAAACAGAATTGAGAAATATCCAATAGCAAGGGTTACAGAAGCCAGGGGGTCTTAAGAATCAACTGACTTGGCCGCCAGGAGCTGGTGGCTCACGTTTGCAATCCTAACTACTCAGGAGGCTGAGATCCGAAGAACACAGTATGGAAGCCAGGCCAGACAGGAAAGACCTTGAGACTCACATCTCCAATTAACCATCAAAAATCCAGAAATGGAGGCATGACTCAAGTGGTAAGGCACCAGTCTTGAATAAAAAAGCTACTTTCCAGTGCCTGAGTTTAAGCTCCAGTAACAGTACAAAAACAAATAGATAAATAAATAAATAAATAAATTTAACTGGCTCAAGTCCCAATTGATATGGAAAATCCACAGTGGTCCAGGAAAAAAAAGTAACCATCTCAGGTCTCATTGTTGAAATTAGAAAGGGATGCTAAGATATTCTCCTATCTCCTATGACCCAGTTTTTCACAGATCATCTAATTAATCAGAAGCTAAACCAAAAGATAATGCACATTCATTACTAGTATTTTCTAAAAACTATCAAAAAAGAAAGAACAAAGAATTGGTAAGTGATAGGAGAGCTCATTCAGACCTGTTTCCTCCACATCTACAAGCCATACTTTTGGAAGGCTAACTAAGACACTGAACTAAGACATAGTTCAAAAAATGATAGATTTGAAAAAAAAAGCAAGTATTAGATATTTCTGCTTCCAAGTACTTTACATACATGAGGGAGAATCCTATGAATTACTGATACTTGATTATTTAATTTAAATTATTATTTTATTTATTTATTTATTTATTTATTTATTTATTTATTTATTTTGTTGGTTGTGGGGTTTGAACTCATGGGCCTGGGTGCTGTCCCTGAGCTCTTCAGCTCAAGGCTACCAACCTATTCCTGGGGCCTGGGCACTGTCCCTGTGCTTTTGAGCCACAATATCACTTCCAGTTTTCTAGTGGTTAATTGAAGATAAGAGTCTCTCAGTCTTTCATGCCTGGGCTGGCTTTGAACTGTGATCCTGAGATCTCAGCCTCCTGAGTAGCTAGGCTTACAGACGTGCGCCAGCCAGCCTGGCTCTTAATTATTTAATTTAAAAAAGAGTGTAAATAAACATATGATATTATTTGATAAGCTGTAACATACTAAAGAAACATGTATAGTACCAAGTTTCCACCTCTTCCTTAGAGCATGCATAATGACATGCAAATGCACATAAGTAGACATTGCAAGACAGCAAGTACTTAAGTGGAATGTTTTAGAAGATGTAATAAGATATCACTTGTTTAGCGAAATAAAAGAAACTTCTGGCTAATTTACAAATATGCCAAATTATATTTAACTCACCAAAAAAAGCTGAAAACGGAGCTATGGAGCACTAGTCTTGAGCAAAAATTTTAGCTAAGGGACAGTGACCAGGTCCTGAGTTTAAGGGCCAAATTAAAAATAAATAATTAAGTCAATTTGGCTGGGTGGCTAATGCCTAGCTACTCAGGAGGCTGAGATTTGGTGATCCTGGTTCAAAGCTAGCCACAGCATGAAATTCCATAAGACTCTTATCTCCAATTAACCAACAAAGAGCTAGAAATAGTGCCATGGCTCAAAGCAGTTGGTAGAGGAGTAGCCTTGAGCACAAAAGCTGAAGAATAGTGCCCAGGCTCTGAGTTCAAGCCAATTTTTTGTTTGGCTAAATACATATCCTTACACCCTAACTGCCATCTCTCCAGCATTAGAGATGACAAAAACACATACTGGTTTTAATTAAAGAAAAATCATCCACACTTGAAGCAGACAAAATATTTCTTTTTCTTTTTTGCACCAGTCCCGCGGCTTGAACTTGTAGCCGGAGTACTGACCTTGGGCTTCTCAAAGCTAGAGCTCTACTGCTTTAGTCATAGCACCACTTTCAGCTTTTTCTATGTATATAGGGAATTGAACCCGGGTCTTTGTGCATGCTAGGCAAGCAATCTACCACTAGGCCAAACTTCCAGTCCCATGACAAAATATTCTTTAATTTTTCACTAATTATACCATTGCTTGGAATGCTCCCAAATATTTTAGGGTTTAGAAATGGTAATTTCTTTGCTCAGAAAAGGAGTACCTTTTCCAGGAAGACTTCTTGTCACATCCCCCCGCCTCTTCCTGTTCCTGCTAGCAGCTATCTTCTCTTTTAAGCAGAGCCCAGAACAAATTACACATTTAGCATAATGTTAATAAAGATAAAAACTTATCAGATGCAAATGAGGCTTTTCTTTTTCTTTCTTTATTCTTTTCTTTCTTTCTTTTTTTTTTTGCCAATCCTGGGCTTAAGCTCAGGGCCTGAGCACTGTCCTTGGATTTTCTCAAGGCTAGAGCTCTACCACTTGAGCTACAGCACCACTTCTGGCTTTTTTCTATGTATTCAGTACAGAGGAATCGAACCCAGTTCTACATGCATGCTAGGCAAGCATTCTACCACTAGGCCAAACTTCCAGCTCTGGCTTTTCTTATTTTGTTACCCAGAAGTGTCATGGAATACTGACTAG